>NW_006282874.1:2900200-2907193 GCF_000327345.1 Myotis davidii
TTGGGGGGCGGAGGGGGGGGGGGGGGCAGGCCAACCTCTCGCCATCTCCTCCTTCTGACAGGCCCGGCCCCATCCGGAGCCCACCTGTATACAAATTCCTGCGCTGGGCCTGTAGTACATTATAAAATTTAAAACAATGAAGTGCTGTCATAGAGGATGAGCAACTTTTTACAGGATCACAGAAAATGGGATCCATTTGGGGGAAGGATCCTGAGAACTTGTAACCTTGACAAGGAAATGACCATGAGTACATGTGGCAGGGGAAGGTCATTCTAGGGAGTGGGAACAGCATACCCAAGCCACAGAGACTTGAAATGGCGAATATATTTGGAAACCCAGTATACCCATGGGCAGGGAAGAGAAGACAATGAAACTATATTGTTTCTCACAATAGGAAACTCATTACCTTTCAAGATTAACTGTCTCATTGTTAAATCAGTATAAAAATCTTTCTTATGCAAAATGAAAATGCTCTACCTTCTAATTTTTCTTGACTTGGCCCTCATTTTCCTCTCTGGAGATGTTAAGATGAAAATTAAACTCTTTTTTATGCCATTTCTTCAAATATTTAAGACACTTTCTATTGTATGTCCCTTTAAATTCTGTGTTTTCTTTTTCAAGGATTAGTTTCAATCTTTTAAAGGTGGTGTGTACAATCTTGCACAAAACCTGGCACAGAGTAGTTACTCAATGTATGTTTGATGAATGAATGTACAGATCAATTCAGAGGTAGACAGCAGTAATCTCTGCTCAGTAAAAAATCATGAAGGACAGTAATTGATTATACTGATTAGTTAGCATTTATTGAACACCTACACTTCTGCCAGGCAATTTATCAAGTTCTCTACATGCATATTAGCTCATTTCATCCTCACAACAACTCTACGATGTAGGTCCTGATATTATTTCTGTTTCAGAGATGAGGATTATGAGGCTTGCAGAGGTGAAGTACCTTGCTCAGTCACAAAGCTAATAAGTGGTAGAGTCGGGATTGGAACTCATACCTGATGAACTTCAGAGCCCATCTTTACCTGTTTTCAAAATGTCTCGCGATCTCATCTGACTCTCCTGCAAACAGTGTCAGGCGGGCATTTCACCTCACTTTTCACTTGAGTGCAGTGAGAGTCAGAGAAGCTAAAACACTTGCTCAAGGTCACACACCTTGCTCAGTTGGGAGCTAGGATTTGTCCAATGTCAAAACCTGGGACCGCGTGATCCTTTCATGCTATTGTGCTGAGAGAATGTCTTAGGTAGGGAGTTTGTCCGGATTTTCCTGATAAAGAGACTGAACACCACTGAACATCACTCTGGCCTTTAGCAACTTCGTCTCCCCGTTATTCCTTCACTCAGATCAACTTTCAGTGAACGAATTAAAAAACCAGGAATGTAGCTGCTCACTGTCATTCTAAAAGGTTCTCAAATACCTGTATTGATGTTTGGGCAAAGGATCACCTTTTCCTGTCACCACTGGATGTACTTACGACTCCATGGCCCCTGTCATGGTCGAGCACAGGGGTCTCTCCCTGATATTAGATGAGATAATGTGGGGCAGAAATCACCCCTAATTATTATTAGGTAGAAGACTTGAGATATTATCCTTGAATGGTCATCATTTGGCCTTATGAACTTGGGAAAGTCACACAGTCTCTTTTGGACTTTTCTTTCTTTATGTATAAAGTCATAGGAGATTAAGTACTGAGATTATATAATTGTAATTACTATATTTTGCCTGTTTTATATGTGTCACACACTGTGTGAGACTCTTATATATTCCTCATGATAACCTGATGAGATGGTTATTAACTCTATTTTCTAGATGAAGAATCCAAGGACCAGAGGAGTACGATGACTTGCCTAAGGCCATACGGATAGCCATTGGGGTGGAATTCCCCATGTCAATCGTGGTACCACTGGGCTGTGGTTAAGAGCGGATGTGGGAGTTAGAACTGCTGAGGTTGGAATTTGCCCTCCATACTCAGTCAAGTCCAATATTCTCCTTGTGCCTCAGCTCTCTCACCTAGAAGATGGGGACAACAAAAGCACCTACCTTGTAGGGCTATTTTGCAATTAAAAGACAAAATATTTGTACAAATTTTAAGTACAGTACTTGGCATGTAATAAGTAGTCAAAAACAGCAATTGATACAATTAAAGGGCTCTAGAGCAGTGGTTAAGTGGTTGCTAACTATTTCAGGGGAGTTAAAAATCTGATCACAGATGTCCATAGAAAAATAGAGACTTGAGAAATAATCTTATATAAACTTTTGAGGATTGATGGATTTATGCCTACATCTGTAGGCATTCAAGGGTTAATAAATCCAAGGTTAATATTTCCTGGGGAAGATAGAATCTCCAAGATGGGAAATTTGAGAACTTATGATTCTCTAAATGTCTCTTCCTTTAGGGCAATGGCTTAAAACAAAAACACAAAACAGGTAACAAAAACCTTCTGTAGTAACTGCTTCTTCCATCAACAGACAACATTCATTCCATCCCCTGGGGGGTCGAAGTCACCTTTGCTGCCTGGAGCTCAGGGGAATTCTCTGGTTTTGTGTATTTACATGTGCAGCAGCCATTCTTGCATTTCCTGCCTCGGCTCCTTCAGTATAATTATCTCCACATAATATTTCTATCTATAAACATGCCTACTACCTGTCAGTGTTCAGCAAGCAGGGCTGTACTTTGCTGCTGGGGTTTGCTTTATTGATTGTCTTTCCCATTTGTGGAAAAACTGAGAGTGGCATGAAATTTTGTATTAACATGCAAACCCTACTCTTGGGGGATGGGAGAGGGATGCGATGGGTGAGAAGGAAAAAACAAAATCAAACCCACACACCAACCTATGATTCCAGCACCAAGGACAGGGACAGGGCATAGCAGAGCTCAATAAATAATGGTTGAATAAATGAATTCAGTGAAACAGGCAAAGGGAATTACGTTCAATTCTTCTTCAACTAATCATTTATTCAGCCACTATCTATTATCTCCTGTTATGTCACCACTATGCCATGCTTTGGAGGTGTAACTTTAAACAGTACATATGGGGTCACAGCTGACATGAAGTTGATAATCTATTGTATATATCAATTAAATATTACGAGGTCAATAGACCCAGTTTTCCTTAACAAAGTATAAAGCAGAAGCAAAATATTTTCATGATGGTGACTACTTTTATCCATCCACTCATTCATTTATTTATTCATTTAGTTACAGACATTTATTGACAACCTAATGTAGGATGTATTTCTAATTGTTTTTCCCCTGACAAAAGTTTTTTTTTCTTGTAAAAAGACTTCTCCAAAGCCTCGTGTAGCTCCAGATTCTGTGGCTGTTCTCAGATGTTTGGGCTCATTTCAGCATTTTGCCTGCACCTCACACAACATGGTTACCCTGCTAACTCATGTCAGCAGGCGGTTCCTCGGTGGCTGAGAGCTTCCTCTTCATCACAGCCCTTTGTCTTTATCAGCTCTGTTTGGGGTTTTGAAAGGGGCTAAGGAAGGTGAGCATCACAAGAGACTCACTGCCCATCAAGCTGAAAGGGAGGCTAAGCTAGTGTCTTAGAGGTCTCGGAGGATGGAGTCACTGCTTGGAAGGTAAATGGGTCATGTCCTCGGAGCAGAGTGGCTTTGTATGGTTTGTAGTTTTAGGATGGATTTCTCTAAAGGTTTATGATACCCTTGAATTCCTTCTCCTAATTGTAGGCTCTAGTGTTGACATCATGGACTGGGGATTTGGGTAGCAGAGTTTTACTGGGAAAAATACAGACAAATTTACTTAACCCTCCCCCTCCCCATGGACACGTAAGGAGAAACACAAAGAAAACACATACAATGCATCTATGTCTATGTAGATATAGCTGTTCTACTGTTGGCACCGTCCATTGGTCCATTGCCACAATAGACGACTGCCTAAGTGCAATAATTGGCCTGGCTCAGCGGAAGACAGGATTGGAATCAGACTGTAGAGTCTGTTCCACTAATTACATGACCTTGGGCAAGTCTCTGACTTATTCTGAGCTTTGGTTGGTAATAAAAACTGCATTTTAGGGGGTACTCACCATGCACCAGGCACAATAAAGATATTTCTTGTAAACCTGCGACCAACCCTGAAAGGTATTGAACCCATTAAGTGGCCAGCTTAGGGCGACAGTGCTGGTCAGAGCCAGGTCTAGGCTGAATGTAAGTCTGGTTGGCCCAAAAGCCTACAGTCTTCCCAGTACGTTTCTCTGTTTCATTTTTCAAATGAAGCAAAAAAAAAAAAATCCTTTCCAACTCCCAAGGGTTGTTTTAAGGTTGAAATCAGCTTAAATAAATGTAAAAATCCTGAATGCTGTTAGTCACTGATGATGACCATTATTTATATGATCATTGCCATTAAAAATATTTTTTATTGATTTCAGAGGTAAAGGGAGAGGGAGAGAAAGAGAGAGAAACATCAATGATGAGAATCATTGATCGGTTGCCTCCTGCATGCCCTCAGCTGGGGATCGAGCCTACAACTCGGGCATGTACCCTTGACTGGAATCGAACCCGGGACCCTTGAGTCCACAGGCCGGCATTCTATCCATGCAGCCAAACTGGCAGGGGTCATTTTTATCTTAGCGGCCCGAACAAGCCTAACTGTGCTGATCGTTACCACAGCCCTTAACACACACACACATTTATTAGGCTGTTTTCTTAGTCTCCCGTGCTAGATGGGGAGCACCTTGCAAGAACGGGTCTTGACTTGTGTAGTTGTGCGCGCTAATAACTGACACAGTGCTTGGTGCGGAAGTAATGGTTCAGTTGTTGGTGCACTGCAGTGAAAAGATGTAAATTTCCAGCCCATCACTATGCAGAATATTCCTATATTTAGAACCATGTCTGTATTTCCAGAATTCATATTTTAAATGGCAAGAGCTATAAAAAAAAAGTCTGGTAACATAGGCCTCAACATATTAACAGGAATTTGGGGTGAATTATATTTTCTTCCTTTCCTTATATTTTCTAAGTTTCTTTAATAAACATATTTTATTTGTTCAATTCAGATTTTGGTTTTTTTTTTAATTTTCACTAGAAGAAACGTTGGCTATTTTTTCTTTTGGAAGAATAAAGGAAAGCCACGGTCAGAATTATTCTCCCTGGACCAACTAGCTCCTTGAATGAAGAGCGTTAATCAGCCTCAGTGTAACACACACACACACACACACACACACACACACACACACACACTCCTCCAGCCTCTTGAGCTACAGACCAGCCACCTCTTGGAAGAGGTCCTGTCTAGCTATCCTTGGTCTCTCTGCACTGCATGGCCATTTGTTAGGAATTGCCTCTCACTGCGAGAAATCGGGGTGCAGCGATATCGAAATACCTCCATGAGAAAGAACCTGAAGTGGAGGTGAGCCCTAGCCGGTTTGGCTCAGTGGACAGAGCGTCGGCCTGTGGACCAAAGGGTCCTGTGTTTGATTTTGGTCAAGGGCACATACCTTGGTTGCAGGCTCCTCCCTGGCCTGGGCTGTGCATGAGGGAACCAATCGATGTGTTTCTCTCACATCGATATTTCTCTCTGTCTTTTCCTCTCTCTTCCACTCTCCCTAAAAAATCAATGGAAAAATATCCTCGGGTGAGGATTAATAAACAAAAAATAAATATATACATAAAATAAAGTGGAGGTGAGAGGCAGAGCTCTCGCAAAAACCCACAGGCTGGTGCCCAATCTGAGTGCAGCCCTTTCATCATGCTCAGAGAAGTTTCTATTACCTTCCATAAACAGGCAAAGAGCCTAAATTAGATTAGTGGGGACGTTCATTTTTCTCCTGGTGCTACAGCCTGACTGTGTGTGTGTGTGTGTGTGTGTGTGTGTGTGTGTGATACATTTTCCCACACTGTGTTTTTAAATATCCTCATGATATTGTTCAAAGTAATTGATGGTGGAGGTATAGGACATTTCTCAGTAAAACACACACAAAGCCAGACTTAAATCATGCAAATTGCTTCCTTCGTGGGGATAAATAAAACCAAATCGCTTGGCGAGGCAGCGAGTCAGAGAAAACAGAAGAGAGCCAGAGGGAGCGGTGGAGGAATGATTAGTACGTTTTCCTTATTATTTGTCAAAATGGAACACACCCCTTCCTGTTTTATGTTCTCAGCTCTATACACAAGGCAATCAATGGCTTTATAAATAAGTCTCGTTTTGTTACGGGCATGAGGCTGCTCAGGGAATGGAACAGAAAATCACTTTCCAGTCTAGCCTCAAAATCAATTTCCCCCAAATTATTTTCCTTACAAAACCTTTATTCGTCCCTCTTGGAATTGTCTTTCATTTACCAATACCCCTTCCTCTCCTTTTAAAGGCATTTCCCTTTCTCTCTCTCTCTCTCTCTCTCTCTCTCTCTCTCGCTCTCTCTCTTTCTCTCTCCCTGTCTTTGTTCTGTTAATCCTCACCTTAGGATATTTTTCCATTGATTTTTAGAGAGAGTGGAAAGGAGGGGGAGAGAGAGAGAAGCATCGATGTGAGAGAGACACATGGATTGGTTGCCTCCCACATGCGGCCATAGCCGGTACATGCCCTTGACTGGAATCGAACCCGGGACCCTTCTGTTTGTGGGCCCACACTCTCTCTATTGAGCCCAAACTGGCTACAGCTCCCTTTCTCTTTTGACACTTGCAATCCTCGTCATAAAATCAAGCCCTCGATTACGTGTTGACATTTTTCTCATCCAGTCTGTAAGGTCCCTGAAGGCAGCCCATCTCGTGTACTTCTCTCTCCTCTGTGGAGTGCAGCCCGGGGCCAGCGATGGAATAGATGCACAGGGAACAGTGAGCTCTCTTTGCAGCCTCTGGTAAACACTGTCCCGCAGTAACAATGTATTAAGTGCCAATATGTGCCAGGGAGTGAGCAAACGGCTTTCTGTTATTTCATCTGCGCCCATAGTCTTGTCTCCTTGGTCAACGACGGGTGGCTCCTTAACCTTTCCCTCTCCAACCCACTGCCCTGGACCATGACCGATTGG
>NW_006282874.1:2907254-2936039 GCF_000327345.1 Myotis davidii
TCCTGATAGGGGTGTGAAACTTAGAGTGCATTTCATGGCTTGACAACCTTCCCATGTACAGTCACCATGCCGCTGGTCCTGCTCAGGCTCATAGTCTAAAGGGAGGAGAGTAAGCAGAAATGATTCCCAAACATGGTGATTTATTGTGGGAGTAGAGCTACTAAACCTGTCAAGGGGGTTGGTCCAGGAAAGGCTTTTCAGCTGTGACATCTACAATGAACCCCTCAAAGTGAGTGGGAGTGAGTGGACCAGTAAGTGAGAAAAAGATGGGGCTCAGGAAGCATCAAAAACCAAGTTCTCCAAGGGCCTCCTGGGTTATATTAGGACACTGAGGCACTCATTGTCTTCAAAGCAAAGGGGAGCCAATGAGGGCTAGAAAGATGAATAGAATTTCAACACGTAAAGATGGGGGAAGGCAGTGAGGGGGGTTTCTGGAAAAGAGAACAGCCCAGCCACCCCTAAAAGCCAGATGCTGTTTGTGATTAGACTGATTGTGGGTTATTAACGAAGAGACAGAACTGGGGGCCCAGCTCAGGATCCGTTGGGCATGGTGTCCCTCCTTTCCCCCACCCTCCCCTTGCAGAAATTGACCTGGAAAGTGGGGTTCTGTGGAGAGAATTGAATTTGTAGAGCATGTGTCAGCTTCACTTAGGTTTTAAGGAGAGAGGAGAGATGGGGAGCCCGAGAAACGACAGAGCATCTGCTGGTGATATTTTGCGCGACTTCTTCCCATCTGCAGCCCCACTCCCGCTCTTGAGCCTCTTGGATGAAGAGGGGAAAATTGTGCCAAATGGATAAAGGAAACCAGACTTGTTCAGAAACGGCCCCAGGAGGAGCAGGGGAAGTGCCCCCTCCATGCAGTAGGTGGCGCTGTTGTCTGTGTCTCAGTACTTTCTTGGTTGAACCATTTGTCAAATTTGTTTATTCTTTGCTTTGGGGATCTCAGTCTCTGTAGGAATGTCTTGTAACCTATTCAAGGAGGAAGGAAGGAAATGGTGCCTAACAGATATTCAGATGCTTTTATGTGCCAGGCACGTGCTAGACACATTGAAATACAGAACCTTATGCAGTCGGAACAATAACTATGACCCTCTTCCTACTCCATTCCTCTTCCTCCGTTCCTTCTTTTTCTGTCCTCTCTCCTCCTTCTTCCATTTCCATCTTAATTTTTATCATCACCATTGCAGCCGCCATCTACTGGGGACTTACTGTGAGCCAGAAGCCCAGCTGAGCCCTCTCCTGCATGATTTTATTTAATCTCCACGCCAAACTTCTCTGGTAGGTTCTATCATTATCCCCTTTTTGAAGATAAGGGAATTGAGCCGCAGAGAGGTGAGTAATTTTTCAAGATCACACAAGTCATAAATGGCAGAGCAAAAGATTTGCACCTAATTCAGCCTTCCTCAACAGTAGGGCTCCTTTTTTTCTGTTACAACATGTTATTTATTCGTGTGTGTTTTTTTTAAGGTTCAGATTTACAAACACCATCTCTCCCCCGCTATGCATAGCCAAGAACTTTAGTCCTTTGCTCCACAGCACAGACCGAAGACTGCATTACATTGAGACTCAGGCTTATGTGCGTCCTCAAAACAATCCGAGGAAAGTCAAAACGGCCCCTCCCCGCCTCACACACATTCACATGGAGAGCCCTGAGGAGAGGTGACGGCATGCCTGGCTCTGCTCCTGTCCTTCTCCCACCTCAGCCAATCCCAGTGTTGGCCGTGCACCTCCGTGTTGTTTTTGGTAGATTCCATGCTTGACTGTTATTTTTTAACCCACTTCCTCTTTCATTCGTCATTTCAGCTAACAATTCATGAACGCCTACTATGTGCCAGATGATGTTCGAGAGAGGCATCTCTATATATAAAAGGCTAAGTGTCTGTCTGTCTGGCCGGTAGCTAGGATGTGCACTGACCACCAGGGGACAGATGCTCAACACAGGAGCTGCCCCCAGCCCGCAGACCCCAGGCCAGCCAAGGCGGGTGCCAATGGTGGTCGGGGAGGGCTCCCAATCGCCTTGCTGGTTGCCCCACATATCAGCCCTGATTGCCCGCCAGGCCTAGGGAACCTTATCCATGCATGAATTTCGTGCACTGGGCCTCTAGTGGCTTAATAAACTAGATTCTCTGGTCTCAAGCAGCTCACAGTCTGGTAGAAGACTGGTAAGTACACTATTATACCACAGTAAGGTAACTGCTACAATATGGGGCACCAGGTGGTGCTGAGGGAGCCCCCACGAGGGGCGCCTCTTGTGTGTTCAGCACAGTGCCTGGCACTTAGCTGAGCGTAACCAAAGTCTGTCACATGATTGCAAGAATAAACCCAGCCTCAGGGTCAGATAAAGCTTTCTGGGGGACTTATATAGTCAATGTGAAGACCGGATGAGTTAAAGTGTATGAACCTGACTTGGCACATGGTAGGCACTCAATGGTTCATGGTAAGGGGAGAGAAGCATTCTGCCAGGTGCTAGTTTGGCGACTGAATAAACTGTAGCCTCTACCCTCTGGAGGCAGAAAATGTGAGCAAGTAAATTTTATTTGTGGGGAAAGGGCTCTGGGGGCAGTAGGTGGGCACATGGGGGAATGAAGTTGGAGTTGTCTTTTCTTTTAGGGAAAATAAGTTTAGAGAATCTAGTGACTTGCCCAAGGACTCATAGGTCTTACAGGAGCCAGGCTTGCTGGATTCCAAATTCCACCGAGGCATCGACTATTCTATTCGTGCCACCCCATCCTGTTTGTGGCAAGTACATTGAGATCTAGTGATCTAGTCCTCAACTCACTCTCAAGTCAGAGAGGTACAAATGTCAGAAAGCAGGAAAGAGGCTGATGTGTTTTCAGTCATTAGAGTGTGTCTGTGCGGGAGCACACGTGTGTCTCTGTTGCCTGTGTTTGAACTTGAGCTACAATCCCCAAAGGGAATGGCACCCGGCTGCACACATTCCAACGTACATACTGAGGAGGAGACTTTGGGAGCACAGACACATGCTTACTGGGGTAGCAAGTCCAGTGTTCCCAGAAGCTCTGTCCATTCCTAGCTGAGTGATCTTGGGCAACGTGCTTAACATCCGTGAGCCGTGCACCCCTTTCCTTGAAATGGGATGACAAGACCTACTTCCTCTTTATTAACATCAGTGGGTATCAGAGTCAGAGGATCCATCCATCCATCCATCCATCCATCCATCCATCCATCCATCCTTCTAACTGTGATATAATGATAACAAGAGCAGTAATCCTGCCCTGTCCTTCTGCCTGTGAGTCTGCCCAAGACGTTTACATTTTCTCTCCAATAGTGGAAAAGCAGGTCATTGGATTAAGCAGAGTTCAGGTCACAGTGGCCTGTGGTGTTATTGGGCTGAGTCACTCAGCGGAAAGGCCTCTCAGCTCCCCTTCCTGCCTCAGGGCAGGCCCAGCCATGGCTCTTTACTGCTCCGTTCCACCTCACAGAGGGCTGTGTGGGTAACATAACCCAGAATCTGAGCGAGTACAGGGCAGGTTGTATCTTCACCCACTTTGTCACCCACCCAGCCATCCATCTATCATTCCATCCATCCACTTATCCAACCATTCCACGTTAACTGAATGTCCCTTTATGCCAGGCCATGGTCAAGGTAGACTCTGCCTCAAAAGAACCCACAGTTTAGCAAGTTAGGATTTTCTCATCTTTTATCACAAGTAACCCTCATTTTTCATCATTCCAGCGACATAATATTATCACTGCTGGTCTGAAGACCCAGCAGATTTCCCCTTTATCCCATAGGCTTGTTGGGAGAATTAAACCAGATAAAGCACTGGGGCAAATGGCAGTCCCCTCAGAAACCCGCAGCATCAATCAGAAGGAAGGAATGCACCCCTATGTTCATAGCAGCACGATGTACAGTAGCTAAGATCTGGAAACAGCCCAAGAGCCCATCGGTAGATGAGTGGATACAAAAAGCTGTGGTACAATTATACCATGGACTACTAGGCAGCAGTAATAAGGAAGGATCTCTTACAGAGCATGGATGGACCTGGAGAGTATTGTGCTAAGTGAAATAAGCCAGTCAGAGAAAGACAAGTATCACATGATCTCACTCATATGTGGAATCTAAATAAACGGTTGAACAAAATAGATTCAGAGACACAGAAGCATGAAACAGACTGTCGAATCTCAGAGGGAAGGCAGGGGTGAGCGGATGGGTGAGAAGAGATTAACAAAAGAACTTATATGCATATATGCATAACCCATGGACACAGACAATAGTGTGGTGAAGGCCTGGGGGGTGGGTGCTGGCTAGAAGAGATCAATGGGGAGATGGGGGGGAGAGGGGGGAGACATCTGAAACACTTTCAACAATAAAGATAAACTAAAACATTAAAAATTAGACAAAGCAAGTGGAAACCCTTCAAGACCCAAGGCCTTAAGCAAGCCTAGAGGCTGTTCTTTTTTTCTCAACATTTAGACCTGAGAGGAGAGAGCTGGGCAGGCTCTTAATCACACCTGCAAAGTCCCCTTTGCCCTGCAAGTAACATGATACACGTTCCGAGGATTAAGAAGTGCTTACCTCGGGAGCACTCTTACTCTGTCCACCACAGGTGTAATCATAATCTAGATCCCTTGAGAACATTGCTAAGTTTCAGTTTTCTTAAAAAAATGAGGCTAATGATAGCACTCCCATCGTAGATTTGTGAAAGTTAAATGCGAAAGCGGAAACAATTTAGTGCAATGGTGGCACACAGCCAGGGCTCATTAAATTCTAGATCATTTAATCTACACTTCTTGTGAAGTGACTACCTTTTGAGCTTTTATGGGGATTGGTCAGAAGGATGCGGTGCAAAAAGGGAGGTGAAGAAGAGCTCTCCAATCTACTCTTTTTTCTAATACTTCTAGTAAAAGCCCACACGTCGTCTTTGAGACGGACTGGCCTACTCTGGTCCTTTTCTCAATCGAAGGACTTGGAGCAAGTTTTCCAGGAAGAAAAAGAGTTGTTTGCCACAATCAGGAAAAGCAATTTCAGTTCATGGCAAGTCTGCATGTGTCAGTGTCTACTGGGAGGAAGAGGGTTGGAAACGTGTGGGAAAAACTATAAAACGTCTTTGTGCAAAGGTACAATGTCTTGGACCCCAGCACATGAATGCTGTTTGTTTGTTTTTAGTTTTTATTTTGTCAGCATAGGAGATATCTGAATCCGCCAAAGCAATTTGGTTTTTCATTTATAGGGACTGCAGGTATCGCTTCCGAATATTGTTCCAAATAAAACTTAATTGACAACGTAATCAAACTGAAAAATTGCTTGACAAGCCGGGGTCACATTTGTAAAGGGATGTTTGCTTATCCCTCAGCCATGACGGGGTCCGTGCTGGCACACAGGCTGGGGGGTTGGTCACATCACCCACTGTCCCTGCGCGGAGGGAGCCCCCCTCACTTTGGCTGCACGGCCTTGGCTGAAAGGTTACCCGTCAGAGAAGCAGAGAGCAGCCCTCACTGGGGAGGCACCAAAATAGGTGTCTGCTGACTTCATGGGAGAATGGCTGCTTTCAAGTTCAAGCTGCTTGTCAGACAAGAGAGTTCTACCACAGAAGAGAGCTGCCCCTCGGTGATTATGTAAGAGCAACTCCTTTGCCTTGTCCCCTGATGCTGGCCCTGCCAGCAGGAACCCTGCCCTCCGGGGGTTGATGCTGGGAAGATCCGTGCTATTGGGTGTTACTTGTAGAGAGGTGACTGCCATTCTGTGAGATGTTTGACAGAAACAAAAAGCAATGTAGGTCTACAACCTTTAAGGCCGTTATGGGCTGAATGATGTCCCCCGAAAATCCATGTGTTGAAGCACGAACACTCAGTATCTCCAGATAGGACAGAATTTGGAGACAGGGTCTCTAAAAGAGGTGATTACATTAAAGGGGAGTCATTAGGGTGGCCCCTAGTCCAATCTGGTGTCCTTTAAGAAGAGGAAATCAGGACACACCCATCACAGGGGAAGGACTGTGAGGACACAGGGAGCAGAGGACCACGTGCAAGCCAACGAGAGAGGCCTTAGCAGGTGCCAGCCCTGCCCATACCTTGATCTCAGACTTGTGGCCTCCAGGATTGTGAGAAAATGAGGTTTCGTTATTGAAGCCACCCAGTTGGTGGTGCTTTGTTATGGAAACCCTGGAAAACCAATACAGACCTAATATTTAAATCCCACCTTCTTTGTATAACATCAAGCAAAGCGCTAGCTTTCTCTGAGTCACATCTCCTCATCTGAAAAATGTGGTTAATAATAGCCCTTGTCCTGACTAATTTACAGAGTTGTTAATGAGGGTAAAATAGAATCAAAAGATATTCTCTTACATGCACCTCACCAGCCCAGCCTGAGGCCTCCCACATCCCCTATGCAGCCTCAAGATCCCCTCTGGTTGGCCAGTGGCAGCCCCGGCTCCACCCCACTCAAACCTTCCGCCTTGTTCTGACCTTGGTTTGCTTCTTCCTACTCTGCTGAACTACCTTATGTCTCAGTTTGCCTGTTGCCTGACACACTCTTGCCCCATTGGGATTTCACCCTACGGCCCCATTTAGGGAGCAAGAGAGATTCCCCACTGATTCAGCTCCCCGATGCCGACTACCTGCTGGAGAAACTCAAGTTTCAGAATCTCCTGTATGTGGACTTTCTGTCGGCACAACATTCACTCATCCATGTACGCATCTATCTACCTATCATCTATATCACCTACCTACCTGCCATCTATCCACCTACTATTTATTGGACCTTGATCATAACCCCAGATAACACAGCAAGAAATAAAATGAAGTCCTACCCCTCAAGAAGCTCATGCGCTGATAAAGGAGACAAGTAAGTCAACGATTACACAACATAGTGAGAGACATTATTCAATTAATTCAGAAAACAAGTCCAATGGGACCCCAGAGGAGGAGGCACTTCGTTTTGTGGTAAAGGTTAGGGGAGTCTTCACAGAGGAGGTGACGCTGGAGGGGGTGTTAGAGGCTGAGCAGGAGTTTGCCAAGTGGACAAGGAAGGGCATTGCTCCTGGCAACGGCCTGTCCAACCGGTAGCCGGGTTCTTTGTAACTCTCAGCTCTCCCAAAGAGTAGCTGCTGTGGACTGAACTGTGTCCCCTCCAAATTCCTATGCTGAAGCCCCAACCCCCACTGGGGCCATGTTTGGAGACAGGTCTTTAGGAGGTAATTAAGGTTAAAGGAGGTCATAAGGGTGGGGCTCTAACCCAGCAGGACTGGTGCCCTCACAGGAAGAGGAAGAGACACCAGGGCTCCTCTCTCCATGACGTGAAGACACAATGAGAAGGTGGCCACCTGCAAACCAGGACAAGAGCTCCTACCGGAAACCCAACCAGCCTCTTGGGCTTCCAGCCGCCAGAACAGTGAGAAATAAATGTCCGTTGTGTAAACCCATTTCTCGTATTTTGTTATGACAGCCCGAGCCAACTAAGAGTAGCTGAAGGAAAGTGATGCACATCAATGGAGATGAACTAGTACTTACTGAATGCAAACAGGCTAAGTGTTTACAAATGCCACTCACTTGATCTTCATTATGATAGGGTTTGTAAAAAGGGATTATTAGCCCCATTTTATGGATGAAAAAACTGAGGCTCAGACTGGGTCAGTGACTTGCCTGAGGATACCTAGGAGAGCTGGGATTTAAACTCAGATCTGTCGGGTGCAGAGTTTGAGCAGATGTTCTGCTGTCTAGATAAGGATTGTGCCTTGGTCCCATTCGACCATGTGTGGCACTCACTCTGGATCCATCCTAGCTCCTAGAAGGATGGGAGGCAGCCTTGAATTTTAGGAGTGAGCTCTGTCCACTCCTGAGCTCTGTCCACTCCACCCCCAAATCAGCCTCAGGACAGTTTCATAGGGCGCCCTCCTTCCACTGTGTGCATTTATGAGCACACCCCATACATCTCAGGAACGGAAATAACTCTCCCTACTCGAGCCTGCTGCTTAATAACTGCACTGGCCCGCGTGATGAATGGCTACAACACGGTGCCGCAGGAAGAATAAATAACAATCACCCTCTGAGACGATGTAAATGAAACCCGTGCCTTCCCGTCTCCGCCTTAAGGAAGTCAAGGCAGTCTTCACAGGCTTCAGCAGGGCACACAGGGATGCAGCACCTGCTGGATGCCCTGATAGGCGGTGGGGATCGGGGGCAGAATAAGACAGGCTGCCCCCAGGAGTAAACCCACGTCTAAATGCACGTACCTCTGTCTGTCGCTCTGGGCAGCTGCGTGCCACCTGCAGCCCTTGGCCTGTCGAAGGCTAAGTGTGCTGATCTGAAAATGGAAGCAAGAGACTCATTTTGTTGTTGTTACAAAACTGCATACCCAGTGCTGTGCTCGCACCATGGGAGGGGCCAATGCCTTTGTGTGTCCTATTATGTCAGCGTGAGGGCAGGGGGATGGGCTTGGTGGGCGTTTGTCTTTAGAGGAACTGGAACTACAGCTGAGCTCTGAAGGGAGCAGTTCATAGACACTCACGGCCCTTCCCGACTTGTCTGACGAGGGAGGGGGCCCGTTCCTCCATCCACCTGAGGATAGGGGGATAACTAAATCACTCCCAGGTCAGGAGGTTTGGGGGCCCTTGGTTAAATCCTACCTTGAACATGTGCTCTACGGGATGCGCTCTAAGCCATTCGGTTTAAGATCATTGCTTTGTCGTGCTGAACTTTATAGGATTCGGAGATGGAAGAGAGACGCGCTAAAAGGGGACATCTGTAACACTTTCAACTATAAAGATATGTAAACAAAAACCTGTGCTGATAATGTCTGGGAGAGCGGCTACCTTTTGTGGGCAGTGGGCAAGAATATGACTCAGGTCTGGAGGGTTTAATGACTGGCCCAAGGACCAACGGACAGAGTTGGTTTTTGACAATGACAAAACCAACTTTATTGAGTTATAATCGACATGTGAAAAGCTCTACATATTTAATGTTGTAATGTGATGAGCTGGGGAATAAGTATATACCCATGAAACCATCACCACCATAAACATGCATCACTTCCCAAAGTTTCCTCCCACCCTCTTTTTCGTCATCATCATCATCATCATCATCATCATCATCATCATAGGAACAGTTAACATAAGAGCTATCCTCTTAGCAAATTTCCAGCATGCAATTCAGTATTGTTCGCTCTATGAACTCCATGGCAGAGATCTCAGAACCCATTTATCTTGCATTGACTACAACTTTGTACCCCTCGACTGTCGCCTTCCCATTCCTCCTGTCTCCCAGCCCTGGCATCCACCTTTCTGCCCTCTGCTTCCAGGAGTTTGACTATTTTAGGTTCTACATCCACACCGCACATTGGGTTTTAAATTACGAAGGTGTGCGTCCCAAACCCCACGACCTTCATTACCACACGAGCAGTTTTTGCTGGGATTTATTTGTTGACGTTACATATCAGCTTCTCCCTCTAGGCTCCTCTGATGCATGAACGCTAATCTATTTATCTTGGTAGCTTTTGTATGTAAAAGCTCCAGGCGGAAAAGGTGCTCAATCAGTGTATTTTAAAAGAACGAATATGGGAATCAGGAGCCAAGAGAAGAGAGGACACACCAGGATAAAGGGAAGGAGAGGGTAACATTTTATTGTCTCGTGTGTTGAGCTCCAAGGCATTTTACTTGCCTCCTCCTAGGAGGCCTCGTTCCCCTGCTGAGGCTCCGAAGCAAAAAGCTCCAGTTTCAGAGGACCCTGCAGCTAACATAGGCTCATCCATCCACATGCACTTGAGGGAGATCTGGGAGGTGGAGCCGGGCTTGCTAGCCCTTTGTCATGGCCTCCCTTCCTCCCTCCCAGCCCGTCTTTCCTCTTCTTTCCGTTCTGAGTCTTCACCTTCCCAGTCTGATTGTTTTTTTCTGTTCTCCTATGTGTCCAGATTCTTTGCTGGGAACTTTACTCTTCCCGTTGTTTTCTTCTTGGGTAATTCCTCCTACTTCTTTAGAACTCTGCTCATATGTCACTTCCTCCAGGCAGCCTTCCATGACTCTGACAGTCTGGGTGAGGTGCCTTGCTGTGGTCAGCAGAATTCTTATGATGCTCCTGAATTCTGCTGCCAACCTGGATAACTTTGAAATAAAACCAAGAGAGAGAGAGAGAGAGAGAGAGAGAGAGAGAGAGAGAAAATAAAGATGCAAAATAAAGATGCTCCCACGGCTTTCGTTACCCAGTTATTCAGACAAACAATGATGCAGGTGTTGCAGTGAAAGGACATTGCAGATATAATCAACATCCCACGTTAGTGGATATTAAAAAGGGGGGATTTTCCAGGTTCGCCAGAGGGTCTTCAAATGGCTGAAGGGAGTGTGCCCACCTGGAGGAGGAAGCTGGCGGCTCTGTGATATTCAGGGAGGCGAATTGCATCTCACGCCCGGAAGCCATCTGAAGCCACCTGAGCAGGGGCTACGTGTCCACCTATCAGGGACACTGTAGACGGGAAACTTATTGTGTGTATTTCAAAATTCCTTGAAACTAAAAAGTCTGAGATTTGACCTTCAGTCTTTCCCTTTCCAAAGTGGAAGGAATCAAAGCTCATGACTTATTCCTGGGCATGAACTTAGAGGATCATAGGACAATTAATCTCTGGTCACATCCTCATGGGACAGAGCTGAGAGCTTAGTACCATGAGTGCCAAGAACAATGTAAATTCTTCATTTTGTAACATGAGTTCAAAAGCTTACAGCAGTTGCCTGCTGTTATTCTAGAACTTCCACCATTAAAAATCGATTCCATTTAAGGCTTGAGCCCCTTATGCAGCTGATCAGCCAGAAACAGTGGCACTTAGGAAGGCAACTTTGTGACTTGAATTCAACTTCCTTATCTGCACATTAGGAAGATGAATGCATGTCCTCGGAGAATTCACATAGTTGCGTGGTTCCATAAGTAAAGAAGGTGTTTACGTAAGTGGCACTTGGCATGAGCGCCAGCAGAAGCAGCAGGCTGAGTAAATGACATTCTGGGATCGCGCACAGACAGGGACAGGTAGTACCGTAGCAGCGGGTTCCAAGCTGTTACTCTTGGGACAAGTGGTGCAAGTGCGAGAATACACAAATAAACAATAAACTCTGCAACAGAACATCCATCTTCCTTGCTAGACTTAACTTCTTAGTAAGAGTTAAATATCTCATCCACAGTGGGCATGCTGTGAATATATGTTACGTTGAATGCTATTGAATCTGCCTGTTGCCTTATCCAAACCAAATGAGCCCCGATTCCCAGAGCCTTCGCATGAGTGCTGTGCTTCCCTGTGATTCTGACATGGTTTCTTGGCATGTTCTTGGCAACTGAAAGTCTTTAAAGCCAGCCTAAGTCAGGGGGGATATTAGGAAGATGCGATAGGCAAGTTCATGGATCTCCCAGGTAGGAAACAATGCACCACATTGGGCCACATAGACTAGAAACGAGATGCCGAGATTTCTGCATCTTTCCAGGGCACGTAGCTCCACAGTTCGGTTTACTTCCATGGCGACGCTCCATTCTCCTTCTGTCATTGTGCACCTTGCTCTGCTGGGTCACCTGCTGGAGGTAGGGACCTAGCATGGCGTCTACAGGAGTGTGGGACTGCCAGCCCACCCTTCACACCTGTAAACCCTGGTGGGCTCTCTCCCCTCCAGGCTCCTGCAGCTTAATTTGTACAGTGAACACAATGCCAATGATGATAGAGTGTCATAAAGAAAAGCAATATTGCCAGGCCGGCATGGCTCAGTGGTTGAGCATTGACCTATGAACCAAGAGGTCATAGTTCGATTCCCAGTCAGGGCACACACACGGGTTGCCGGCTCAATCCCCAGTGGGGGGTGTACAGGAGGCAGCCGATCGATGATTCTCTCTCATTGTTGATGTTTCTATCTCTCTCTCTCTCTCCCTCTCCCTTCATCTCTGAAACCCAATAAAAACTTTTTTTAAAACAGAAAGGAAAAGCAATACCATGAGTTCAACATTGAACTTATAGTTGGATGCTGGATTCTTGAACACGAGGGTCTCCCTTGTAGGGGAATGCACCAAAAGAGCTGGAGGCAGAGAGAGCAAGAAATGGGCCAGAGAGCTACCTGCACCGTGGTGGGCTTTCAGGCTTTCCGATGACTTCACGATTGAGGAGACCTTTGTGGTCACATGAGGAAATCTTGACATATCACAACATTCCTTTCTTCCTCTACGTGAGAGCTTTCCTCTTTGTCACATCAGTGAGAAAAGAGTGGGACCTGCACCTCAGGAAAACACGGAGGAGTTTTGTTTCTGAACAGCCTGTGCTGCAGGTGTGAGCGCACATTTTTATTACCGAGGGTTTGATCCGGTGACTGTGCTGCACATGAGTCTCTCGCTGGTCCTGGGGTGCCGTGGCTCGATGGAGGCAGTGAGGCCGTGTTTTCATTTTCCCCATGAAGCCAGAACATTGCCAGCAAATAGGGGCAACTGGGGTGCTGGTGGATATTTCCACTGAGGCAGAAAGCCAAGCTGAGCCACCGGGACCTTAGGAGACTCCTGTGCTTCCTTCCAAGATGGCTGCCTGCAAACCCGCTGGGCTTGCCTCTGTTGGCATGAGCAAATGTTTACTGTGCACCCCCTTAAAGCAGGGCCTCTCCTAGTTATTGCATTTAATTTTGACATTAGCTCAATGAATTAAACACTAACATCCCCACTTTATGTAACAAATAACACCTCAGAGATGTTAAGCATTTAATTTTGACATTAGCTCACTGAGTTAAGCACTAATATTCCCACTTTATGTAACAAATAACACCTCAGAGATGTTAAGTGACCTCAATGAAGTCACCTGCTATTTCAGTGGGGCACTTGGAAGAAAAACCAGATATGTTTATCTTAAAAGTACAAGTCCTCCTTCCATAACAGGCTGTCCCTCAGTCTAAATAACGAATTAATCACTTCCATGCACAACTGTGTTTCACCGTCATCAAAGCAGGGTAAGGAGGCTGTTATCAAGGAATCTCAGTGAGGTTTATCAAATTATCCAGTCCCAAAGTCACAGACCCCCTCATTTCTTCCTCTTACATGTGACAAATACTCACATGCTGTTGTGCACTGGGTTCTGGGTTGCAGCTGGGACGAAACATGGTATTTGTTACGGCAGCTTGAGTAGACTAATACAATAGGACTCAAAGCTACTTCAGGGAGGCCACAGACTGTTTCCTTTGCATTCTGCCAGCAGCAAAGTAAGAAATATCTGCAATGCACAGTTTTCCAAACTCCTTGGTAATCCTGCCTGGTCCTGCACAGACCCTCCTGGGGCAGGTTAAGAGCAAGTCCAGGGAAAGTGATTTGCTTTCACTAGGGAGAAAGCAATAGACATGTAGCCAGTAACTACAATGTTTTTGGATATTCAGTCCATTTCTAGGGGAAATGGAATCTCGCTGAACTGGAACCTGCTTATAGAGTCTAGTATTTTCCACATCTTCCCCCTTAATTCTCACAGTGATTTTTGTGGGGTCGGTTCTGTTATCATCCCCATTTTGCATCTGGCTCAACAGAGGCCAGAGAGGAATGGTGAGCTTTGCAGGAAGACTTCCTGGCTGGTAATTCTACATAGAGATGTGGCTTGGTGTGTTTCCAGGGTCTGTAATTTCCGGGATGTATATGTAACAATGAGTAAACACCAAACACCCACCTCCTAACGCTGTGCAGCTACTGACATGTACACTAAGTGAGTGCTCACCCTCAGGCATACCTGGTATGTATTTGCAGGCTGTGGATTCCCACAAAGGTCTGAGGGAGCTGTGATCCCATCTGAGAGCAAACTGCCCCACAAATTGGTCTGAGCTCTGAGTTCTGAGAGGGATAAAGACTTTTTAAATGTGGCGGCTGCAACATCTTCTCCCCTGCATCCACTTCACAGCAGAATCTTTAGCAAAAAAAGACAAAGATAAAAAGTCACTCTTGAAAGTAGAAGAATCAACAGATGTCATGGATATTTTTAAACCAATTACTATTCCTGCACCAATCTAATTTATTCCTGCGATCACGCCTTCATCACAGCTGGAGCTGCATTCCCGAGTATCCCAGAGCAGGCCGAGGAGCAATCAGGGCATTGCTGGCTGTTAGCAACCCCGCAGACCATTCACCAGGCGTGTTATTGCCGTCGGCTTTAATAACAATTACTGCACAGCTCTGTCTGTTCACCAAGGGCTGGGAGCAGGAAGGACTGCTCAGACCCTCCCACATGACTGTTTAAGCAAGTGCAGACCTCCTTCTGTCCCTCTTCCTTCTTCTAGGGCAGGTCTCATTGAAGATGAACACATGGGGTCACAGTGCCCACGAACATGGTTGCAGATGTTGGGAGGAGGCTCTCTGAAGAGTTTTAATCCATAACTTGTGCTCCTCCTGGTAGCACGTACTCTGTGATACAAACTCACTGCCTTGTGGCAGGGCCAGATGTTCTTGTGTGACAGAGGCCCCATTAGTAAGGACAGGTGTTCAATCTAACTCATTAACAAATAATCATTGCACTTCTCATTTGCACTAGGCACTGGGGACCTAACTGTCAATAAGATAGACAAGGTCACTGCCCTCCTGGAATTTGGGGGAAACACCATTCAGGGAGGAACACGAACGCAGTGAGTAGTATGAAGAGCATTGCTCGCCCTTTCCCCCTTCCTGTGTTGAGTCCAACGGCTCTCAAAGTGTGGTCTCCAGACCAGCTGTAGCCTCCCCTGAGAACTTGCTAGAAATGCACATTCCCAGGCCCTGCTCATCACCTGCTGACTCAGAAACTCTGGGGGTGGAGCCCCGCAGCCGGTGTTGTGACAAGCCCTCCTGGTGGTCTGATGCTTGACTTAACCCAATCAGCTAGAAATAAACCCATGGTGGCTGTAAAGGTCAAAGAAACATTGTTATAGAGCCAAGCAAATGCTCAGCTAGCCCCACAGCACCAGCTTCAGGGTAAACCGTGGTGGAGACTGTGGTCTTGAGGCCAGAGTAGGTGAACTCCTACCCGCACCCAGGCTTTGGAGCCTACCTGCGGGGGAAGGTGACGCCAGCCAGCCGGGGCCCCAGGCAGCATGGCCGGACTGCCTTACAAACGCAGCAGCACAGGAAATTGCAGGCCTTCACTGTCTACCGCAGGATGACCTGAGCGGCTGGGCTCACCCCAGGAGAGTGAGAGTGGAGAGGGCAGCCTTCTTACAGCCCTGCATCGGGCAGTGAGAGAGCAGCAGAGGCAGGCTGTGCTGTGATGAAAGGACAACTCTAACACATGGGTCCCATCCCTCAGTGAGACATGGTTGGGGCTTAGGTTCTCAATGTTTAGAGGAGCCATTCTTTCTGGGGGAGTGGGGGAGGCATGGAGCATGTGGGAGAGTCTTGGGCTTCCTCTCCTTCGTTGGGGGAGGGGGAGACGTCTCTCTCTTTATGGGAATAAGGGATGGGGCTTAGGATTATGACTCCTTAAAAGGGGAAAGAGACGACACTACAAGGTGAGGCTGGGGCAGGTGTTTGAGGTGGGGGCGAGGTCGGCAACCTTCTAGGGCCCCAGAGAGGACACTCTGTTTTAGTTCATGTGATTGGATTGTTCCCCACTAATTGCATTCTTTCCATTTTTATTTCTTCCTGACATTCCTCTATTTCTCTCCCTTTGTTTCTGACTTTCTTTCTCCTAAACCATTGTCCTTATGCCAGGCAACTGTTACTGACAGATCTTTGAAACATTGGCCAATTCCTGTTGCAGGAACACAGGGCTACGGGGATGTCTGTGCTTGGGAAGAGTGATTAAGAGAAGACGGTGACTGCATGCACAGGCCAGCCATGACCTTGAAAATTAATCAGTGACTTGCTGAGGAGGTTGGCTACAATGTCCAGGATGTGGCCTTGAATCTCATCAGGGGACTGTCATGGGACTAGATGAGAAAGGAGCAGGGGGAAGTGCATCTACCGTGTGAGCAGAGAAGCAGGCTCACCACCTACAGCCCTCTGGAGCCAGGTCAGATTGCATGCCACGTCACAGGAAAGTGGCAGATGCCCCAGGAAGCCTCGAGGTTAAAGCCAAACTGCTCCCAGAACAGGAGAAAAGACCTTTGTCACCTTTTGTACCGGGAATTCTATTTTCTATTCATGGCCTCAGCTACCACCTAGGCACCAATGTCTCCTATCCTCACAGCTCAAACTGAGCTCAAGAGCTGCTTGCTTCCCCGTAGCCCTGTGTTCCTGTAATATCCTGTTACAATCTGGGCTCATCAACTTTACTCCTCATCACCTCTTCTGTGTTTCCTCTCACAAGCAGACACAATGGGACACATGCTAGCCAGGTCAACAAAACAGATGTTCAGTTTATCTACTGAATTGTCAGTGCTCTTTTAGGCAGCCCCAAAATAGGGTGCTCCTCTTTCCCCACGTGGGTTGGAAACCAGTTGAGACATGAGACAAAGTAGGCAGCAGATGGAGGCATAGAACATCTCTTTACTAGTGGTAGAGGTTAAGTTGGAAGGTGTTGTTTCATTTGAGAGCCAAAATGAGCTGGCTGGTTCCTGGAAGAGCCAACCTGAGGGGAAATTTGAGTGTTCAAAGGAGACACTTACCCAGATCTCCACTTCCCACGGGCCCAAGTGGAAAAGGAAGGAGAGATCAAAGGACTGATGTTCATGACCTTTGATAGACCACCTCCAGCCTCTTTAGACATTGGGCTCGTCCTCCAATCGCTCCACCACTGTGGTGGGGCAGAGGCAGAAGGCCAAGGCCATTTAGGAACCATCTTGCATACAGAAGAATGTTTTAAGAAATGAGAAGATTTTGCACAACAGCAACCTTACTTAATCTCCTTCATCTTCTCTTCTCTAAACTGAATGGTGCATAATGAGGCTGCAGATTCAACTAAGAAAACAAACAGTTGTGGGAGCCTCGAGTGGGGGGTAATTAATCTGACCTGACAGTTTGCAGAAAAGTTTCCCAAAAGAGATGATGGATGAGGTGGGTCTAGGAAGATGAGCTGGTGTTTACGGGGAAGGGAAAGAAAGCATTCTTGCCAGAGGGTGGCAGGGGTGGAAGTGCGGCGGAGAACAGTTCGTCTTGTTTGGGGAACACCAAAATGACCGGCATCTTGAACGTGGGATATGTGGAGGGACTTGGGGGTGAGGGGAGGGGTTCTCATTAGACAAAGAGCAAAAAGAAAGATACGTTTGGGAGGAAGGATGGTGAAGGACAGGGCGTATCTCTCAGGCATCACTGAGGCAGGAGCAAGAATGTGGGTCTTTGGAGAAAGTGTTCTTATTGATTAGGGACCCGTCTCCCTGGCTGTCCTGCCAGCACTGTCGCTGTTATAATCCTGGCTCCCATCACTTGGTTCAGGAGAGCCTGGGTCTTTTACAGAATCTCATGGCCAGTCACAGAGAGGATGGGGAGAGATGTTACTTCAAACTCTTCACTGGCCCTTATGTTTTCTAAAGAGATGGGCAAAACGCCAGAGCAGAAATAGGATCTTTTGAAGCTGTAAAACGCAGTTAGGTTTCACCTTTGAGGGTCCAAGGAGCGAGTAGCCTTATTTCTGTTCCCAGAAATTCTTCGCTAAAGCTACTTTGCAATGTCTGAAGTGTTGGGTGCGTCACATTGAGGGCACTTGTGTTTTAGCCTCAGAAGAAAAAATGCTGTCACCTCCCTTTTGTTTTAGGGAATGAGGCTGCTCTGCTGTTGTGAGAGCAGGGCTAGGCCATTTGCTCTCAAAAAGCACCTCTTTTATTTTCAGAGGCTGTTGGAGATAGAAATGTCCACAAAAGAACAAGGAAGGTGTGAGAAGTGGGCTGTGCATGCGTTTGTTCTTGACTACTGCGGTGGCAGTGCTGGCACGGAGGAAAACAATACCAGAAGTTCCCCAAATGTGCCAGGTGTGGTACCAGGCACTCGAGGCACCTTTTTTGAATCCGAAGAAATAGGGTATAGTTATTCCCATTACACAGATGAGAAAACTGAGCCCCAGGACTGTTTAGCTCATGATGCCAAGATCTGTGCTCTCCCAAAGGGACCATGCTTGTTCTGAACACTGGACCAGAAATCAGGTCCAATCTTATTTTTTTTCTACCTACACTCAATTTCTGCATTTCTTCTGTCACTCAGAGCCAGTGGCTAGCACCTTTCCTTGCCCTTGGCATACCTGGGAGAAATAATCAAGGTGAGACTTTAAAATAAAATGAGAGGGACGTTTGTCCAACATCCCAAGGGTCGGTGTATCCCATGCAAGTTCTAACTCCCACATCTACGACATTATTAGAAACCATAACCTTCAGGATCTGAGCCCCTATGGACCCACAAACTCCCAAATAAATGCCAAGCTGTTTTCTGTTGATGTTTTTTAATCTATGGCACTGTTACGACATGTGTAGCACTTTTCATGAGAAACTGCTGTTAGTGTATGAGCCACACCAGAAGCATCACTACCGGATAACCCACAACTCTCTTTACTGTGGATATTTAAACTTCCAAATTCATATATGCTCCTTAAAGATAATTTTAAAAAGCAAAAGTGGAAAAATAAAAATTCTTAAAATTTCTACTAAGCACCACAATAACGGTCTAGCCATTTCTCCCAGGTTTAATGATAAAAACCATTGTGAGCCTGGCCAGCGTGGCCCAGTGGCTGAGCGCTGACCTTGAACCATGAGGTCACGGTTCCATTCCCAGTCAGGGCACATGCCCGAGTTGCAGACTCAATCCCACTGAAGTGTGGAGGAGGGAGCCAATCAATGGTTCTCTCTTGTTGTTGATATTTCTCCCCCCCGCCCCGCTCTCTCCCCCTTCCTCTCTGAAACCAATAAAAACATATTAAACAGAAAAACCATTCCGAACCAAGACATTCAAACCCTGACTTCTTCATCTATAAGTTGGTCCAAGAACAAGTTATGTAAGTAATCCAAGCCTCAGTTTCCTGCTGCTCCCATGGTTGGCATGAAGATGAAATGAAATTCTACATGGCAAGTGTCCGGCACAGTGCTTGATACCAAATTAGGCTTTAATACATAGTGGCCAGCACACTGCCATCCAAGTTTAGGGAGCTGCACCTAGTTGATGGCTGCAACTAATAATTCCATTATTAGTTGAATAGAATTAAAAGTGAGTGGCTCATACAAGACACTGACAGAGGTTTTGAAACCAGTTTGGTCCACCTTTGCAGCTCTTGATGTTGGAGAGAGTCACTGTGTTTGCCAGAATCATAAACTGACGTCACATGACATATACTTTTCTTCCCAGAGACCCACTGACTTTTTATTTGGGGCTTTGGGGATTTAAAAATAACCATTTGCCCACCATGTGAGCCCTGTGGCCAGGGCTCTTGTCTCTCTGATTCATTGCTTGTACTCCCAGTACTTGGAGAAGTAACTGGCACATAGTTATTTCCCAGGATTTACTGTTGAATAAATGAATGAGTAAACAGGCACTCAACCATTTCTGGCACTTTTCATCCATTCACTCACTCCTAAGCAGTTATTAAATGTGTGCCATGTTCTGGGCATCAGAGCACATTACTGCCGAGGGGACATGTAAATTGGGCATGGATCCTGCTGTGAAGGAGCTTCTGGGCCGAGAAGGGAGACACACTCCAAAAGAGAAATGACAAGTGAGCGGGGATGTGGGTAGACAACGTTACAGGATTTAAGGAGGGAATATCACTACAGGATTTAAGGAGGGGACATCAGTACAGAACTTAAGGAGGGGACATCACTACAGGATTTAAGGAGGGGACATCAGTACAGAACTTAAGGAGGGGGACATCACTTCTGGCTGGGGGGACCAGGGTGACAATGACATTTGCACAGACCCTTGGCAGATACTACATTTACTTACTCAGTCCATTTAGGAAAATAACCCGCTACTTTGTTGATAAATGAGTTGGGATTTTTTTGGAAAAAATATCATTAAGGTAAATGATCAACTGAATTGACCAACTGTCTAACTTAAGAGTCACTGATTCAATCAAACAATGGATCTTGTTTGGGTCCCAATGCTGCCCTGGCAAATGAGAAATTAGCCAAGCCCAGGCCCTTGCCTCCAGTCCCCGCACTGAGAGTTCTTCCTTCAACAATTCATTAAAAACCCGCATCTGGGCCAAGATCTCCTTTGCTTCCTTTCCTCCTCTCCCCGTCGTTAAAACAGCGATTACGCGATCCTCTTCTCCTGCCCAGGGCTCATTCTAAAAACATCCCCTGCAAAGGCTGCAGCTGCTGCCGCACGGCATGGGGAGACAGCGGGAGGCGGCAGAGCCAGCAGCACCTTGTCTCCTGGGGCTAGTTTGGCACATTGTTTTGTCAGGAATGAACCATGGGTCACTCTCAGCCCCAAGTGCACAGACAAGCAGGAGTCTGTGGGAGAGGAGACGGGAAGGCAGTGAGGAGAAGGTGAGGCTGAATGGGTGACAATAAATCATGGGCTCTCAGAGCTCCCAAGCAGCTTTGCACCCTGTGGTGCAGAGGAAGAAACTGAGGACCCTGAACAGGACCCCGTCCTGCCCAGGAGCACACGGCTGGTGGTGGGAACACTAAGAAGTTGGAGTGCTGGTGCTTTGCCACCTGAAGGACTCCCCTCATGTTCAATCCTGGAGATCCAGCAGCATCTCCTAGGATTGGGGAGGAGCAGGCAGAAGCCCTGGGCGTGGGGCAGCTTAGGAAATCTTAGCTAGCTTTTGCAGGAACCAGTCATTGCTAAGATCCTGGACTAGACACTCCAGTCCATGAGCTAAGTCAAGGCCTTGCAAAAAGGCAATTAAAAGTTCCAATCTGAAACAAGTTCAACATAAGGAAAGAGAAAGAAATAACACCGTGTAGAAGCCCTAACTCAAGATGATCTTTCATGTTGAGCTGCTTACTGCGAACTCAGAAGGAGATCAGTGCTTCCCACTTACTTTATTGGGAAGTGAGTAATGGCTTCCTAGGGGCTCTGATGCTCTATCATTGTCAGGGCTACAATCTAATGGGTTATTAAGTGGGAACAGAGTGCTGTTTGGGGAGCAAGTCCATGTCCCTGAGCCCATCTTGACTTACCTTGGCTTTAACAATCTCTTTCCTTCAAGCAGGCTCTGGCTCCTGCTTGGCAAGGTCTTGGTATCTTCTCCCTAACGACCAGGTCAACCGAGGGGCTGCTTGACGTCTGGCCCCTTGTTCTCAGAACTCTTACAAAACTGGATTCTCCAAGCCTCTGATTTCCGCTGCTTTTACGGAGCCAAATGCCTCAAAGATTTAGTCCATATAGTGATATTTGTTAAAAAAATATAGAGGTCATAGAAGGTCACTTTATTTTCTGTATATCTGTGCATGCGTGCATCCATCCATCCGTCCTTCCATCCATCCGTCCTTCCATCCATCCATCCATCCATCCATCCATCCATCCATCCATCCGTCCGTCCATCTATCACAACACCCCTGAGTATTGACCCTATGGTAGCTGGAGCAACAAAAAACCAAAGTGCCTGAGTTTGTAATGAGCTTGGCCTATTTGGGGGAGAGAAAGGAGGAGATGTGTTTGGAAGGTGGGGAGCTAGAGAGATACCATAGAGGGAGGCAGGGGCCACCACGGTAAGGATTACAGGTTTTAATCTAATTATAGTTGAATGTCATTGCAGAGTTCTAAGCAGAAGGCACTGTGAACTGGTTCTGTTTTAAGAAGACCACTATAGCTTCTGTTGGAAAATAGATTGGGGGCAAACATAGCATCAGAGAGGCTAGTTAGGTGGGCACTGCAACATCCCAAGCACGATGGTGGCTTGACCTGAACTGGAAGGCAGCAATGGCATTTGCAAGAAGTCATTATATTTGGGATGTAATTGGCAGGTAGAGCTAACAGGTCTTGCTGATGGGGGGAAAGGAATGATATCAGATGTTTGACCTGAGTAACTGTCATTGTCTTACAATGGGCCAGCCGGGATTTGGGTAAGATGAGAGACTCTACGGTCCTTCTAGCTTTCACTGTACTTGACCTTCAGGAGGAGCCAAAAGCAGGTACAAGGATGGCTCCCCATTTAGCCTCGGCTTTATTTTAGGTTTTCTTTGACAAGCAGTTGCAGTCAGCACAGGAGCAAGGCCTGAGTGGCATGAGGCCCTGCTGAGGGCTGAGAGGCAAGGACCTTAGCCCATGGGCCAAGCTTCGGAGCAGACTCGCTGAGCCAGCACGGGGCGAGGCAGAGAGGCTCCCTCTCCCAGTGAGTCCTTTGCCACTGAGGGCACACAGGGATGACTTAGGAGACGCCAAGAGGCACCTTGAAGGCCTGGAAAAACCTGGGCTGGAGCGAGCATCACCATTTTATTCACTGGCAGGTAGGCAGCGGTTCACGGTGTGTTTTCACATGCATCACACAACTTGCTTCTCACTATAACTTAGAAGAAATAGTCCCCAAGATGGAGAAACACTTACTGGAATTATGTAACATGCCTAAGAATAGTCAGAGGGTTGTGAAGATGTAGAGAGATAAAGGGAATGAGGATAGAAATGAGAGTTAAGCATTAAAAAATAAATTGAGTGTAGGTGCTAGAAAGAGGGCTACGATTTGCTTTATGAAGTTTTTAGAGGCAATTATATGAGAAGCTCATTTGGAACTAGATGGAAGGGAAGACAAGACCCAGTTCATCCCAATGCACTGGATAAAGGGTTCGAGTCTCCGCGCCTTGGCTTGTCTGTCTCGTCCATCTCTAAACTTGGTCTCCGTTGCTCACTCTGAGAACTCCCATTCCTCCTTAAAAACCTAGCTCAGGTTGGAGGGACGAGAAGAGACACCCCAAAGAGCTTATACACTTACCTGCATAGCCCATGGACATGGGCCATCAGGTAGTGAAGACCTGGGGTGGGGTGGGCAGGGGTTGGGAGGAGGGCAGTAAAGGGGAGGAAAATGGGAGACATCTCTAATACTATCAACAATAAAATATATTAAAAAATAAATAAAACCTAGTTCAGATATTACAAGCTGACAGGCCCCAGGGTAGTTTTCTGACTTCAGAGTCTCTTTCTTTCTGAAATTTTCCTTCCCAGGAGAAGGGACGGGTTGAGGAAGTCACATTTGGATCACTTCACACTCCACAGCTTCAGCATGGACACAGCCCCGGGAAGAATCGATGCATCAGCTCGCAGGTGAAACAGCTTTCTCTTTCCTGGGAGTCTGACCCAAGGGGACCCAGAGGCTTTTGCCCAAGGGTGATTTCTTCTCTTCTTCTGCTTTCTTTTCTATTGTTGTTGACAAACTTCGAAGGTCGAACATACTTTAATTTACAATAGAAAAGAAGCTTTGATAACGTCGGTATGGACTAAACACCCCTGCTCTGATCTATATTTTTATTTTGGGGGGAGGGACAAATCCGATGACACCGGAGCAAGTGCTCTGCACCCCACCAGGTGCCACAAACACAGGACAGGCACATCTGGAGCTTTGCTCAGTTTCCCTCAGTTTTGGCAGAAAAAGCTAAAAATACACACTTGTCATGATTGCAGTTCCATTTTTGCTGATATCCTTATTTAGGGATTTTGTTATGCTTGTTGATTTTTAAAATATGTTTCTATTGATTTTAGAGAGAGAGGAGTGAAGAAGGAGAGAGAGAAACACTGATGTGAGAAACACTGATGGGTTGCCTCTCATGAGCACCCTTCCTGGGGGGTCGGACCTGCCACCGTTCGGTGTACTGGATGATGCACAACCAACTCAGCCACACCGGCCAGGTCTGTTACGCTTGTTTAATATTGGTTTTTGCTATGAGGAAAGAAAGCAGTATTTTTTTTAAACCACTTCATTGAGGTATGATCGACATGGAAAAAGCTGTACATATTTAATGAACACAACTCGATGAGGTTGGGGATAAGTATATACTGCAAAACCATTTGACATATTTTTTCTCCTGGAGCCTAGTGATGAGGAAATGGTCTAAATACTTGCTTTAAAATGTTTTCTTGGTTTTTCTCTTACCATTTTGTTCTTCTTTTTTTAAAATCCTGCCTTGGCTTCGTCCTCTTACTTTTCATCATTAAAAAGCTAAACAAAATATTTGGCACTTTGTGCAGAAGATGTGAATGGTAAGTGACTAAGACATCGCCCTTGCCTTCTGGAACATTCTGCCCAGTGGAGAGTCATGGCACTAGAGAAGGAACCAATGGTCACGTCTGCCAGCTCAGTGCCAGGCCTGGGCTCCGTACAATTTCCATCCACTCTTCGCCAGAGCTCCCTCCGGGTAGACTTACTGCCCTAATGCAAATGAGGGGCTGAATGACTGCGTTCAAGGTCACAGCTCTAGAAAACAGAGGTGCTGGGATTAAAATGCTTCATTTACAGACCCAGAGCCTCAACGCCAATGAGCTGACATGGTTGAGAAGTCTAGTGCCTTTCACCTGATTAGGACTCTGCTGGTAAATTCCAGTCACACAGCACGAAGCGACGCGGCCTGAAATCATTAGCATCACATCAGATTCTATTCCCAGTCACCTCACATGTGGCCTCCTGTCTTCCCTGGTAACTGGCAGGAGCCAGTGGATCAGAGGTGCCTTCTCTTTATTTCCACTTGAGGTCTCTGCCTCTCCGGTGAGATCATGACCTGCAATTTCAATGAGCAGAACCTCTGGCTCAGGAATGGAGAAAGAGGGCTTCCTCCCTCTCTCCTTCCTCCTCTACCTTCTCCCCTCTGGGGACTGGAGGTTCTCACCCTGTGCGTTGGTGAGACTCTTTCGGTTGCCAGGTAAATGCCTCTTCAGGCTGCCGTAGACATGGAGAGGCCTTTGTAAGGATTCCTACAGGTTGGGATTTTGTTGACCTGGGATGCTGCCAGGGGCCACCTGGATGAAGGTGCTGCTATTTCCTGTCTTTCTCTCTGGGCACCTCCATTTCTCTCCATTCTCCTCTCATTAGTGGCTGGCCACGCCTCCCTGCAGCCTCTACCACAAGCTCTAGAGGGGCCTCTCTATATAATGGCTCCACTAGTTATTCTCTCCCCTGTCCCGCCCTTTGCTCCGGGTTACTTCAGGGGTCACTGATCAGCCTGCTGATGGCAACTCTTGGGTCAGATTTCCTTCTTGGTTCAATAGAAATCCTTTTCTAAACAAAGATATCAGTGGTGCTGGTTCCCTGAGCATGGAATTGTGGGTAGGTTAGAAGGATGGAGAAGCACCAAGAGCGTGGCGTTCAGTGCACTCACACACAGGTAAAGAAGGAATCTGGGGACACACCTTGCAGACCAGGTGTCTGCGCAGCACAAAGGAGGAACCTGTAGCCTCTGGCTCTTGGGTAACTGCTTGGGATTCTTCATAAGAATGGAGGAATGCATGCCTTTTTAGAATAACACCTCTTCTTTATTTCATATTCTTCTCTTGGTTCCATCCCACGAAAGTCACCATACACGCTTATGGATAGGCAGCAGATACCAAATTCACAGGGAAACAACCAGGCCGTTAAAGCAATTCTAAAATTAGTTGGTGGGATTTGTGCTTCTCCCTTAATTGAAGAGAGCATGGTAGCCCAGAAGGGAGACATGGCTTAGCCAAGGTCACAGTCAATTAGTGGCAAAGCTGTGAGTCACGCCCAGGTCTGCTGCCCCTTTGGGTTCCTTTGACCCTCTGATTGTGGGCATGTTTGGAGTGTTGGGTGACATTGGAGAGGGCAAATCTTGGCTTGAGCTAGCTGCATTTGGCAGACGCCTGTCTTCTCTGTTGACTCAGATCTGGGACAAGTTTCCTCCTGCGTTCCCTCAGCATTGGCTTGGGCCAGCTGTGGGTCCCCACTGTGAGGTATCCACGCAAAGGAGGTGGGCCAGCATTTTCATTTCATAGGCCATTAGCTCTTGGAATAGGAACTTGTTTGTACCCTGGGCCTCCCATGTCTTATATCACCTGCTAGGTTGGTGGAGGAGGCTACGGTCCGGGAATCTGGGTGCACAGAGCCAATTAATAGAGCTGGATTTGGCTGGCTGAAAACTTTCCATCAGCTGCGGAGAGCCTCACCCAGAGACACGCTGTCCTGGTTTGGATTATTTTCCCTCCTGCAGCCCTTGTTCACACACTCTTCTTCAAGAGGAGAAAGGCACAGGGAGACAGAGGTAGACCGAGGGACAGAAAGGGAGACAGAAAAATACAAGAAGACAAAGAAACAATGGCCATGCAAGGTGAGAGAGAGAGAGAGAGAGAGAGAGAGAGAGAGTCTGAGGGAGCAGAAAGGCAGGGAGGAAGACATAATAACTGAGGGGAAAAGAAGAAAGACATGGAGTTGCAGGAAATGGAGAAGAGGTGGGACCACAGAATGGAATCTAGAGATTCTAGTCAAACCCTTTCATGGTGTCACTAAAGAGATCCACTTCCCCTAGGTCACCCTGAACGAAGTCCTAGAGCCAGTACCCCCAACAAGAATGTCTAAATCTTTCTGTGCAAAGCATTTAGTTTCTTGCAACCAAAGATGCTCAGTACACATTTACTGAGTAAATAAATGAGAGCTGAAATGGTCAAGAGACTTCAGCCAGGTCAAATGAGCCATGCTTACAATGGGGCATCGTCTGGAGAAGAGAACCCACCGTGAGCAGAGTGGGGAGGCCACTGCCTCCTTCTCTGCCCCTTTTCCTCTCGGGAGGCAGCTGCACCCAGGGACAGAGAGCCCTGTTGCCCCTTCTTGCCCTGTTCCCTGGGTGAATACATCTGCCTGTTTCTTAAGTTCAGGCTCTTTACCTTTCGTACTAAGCAGCATCCTCCTGCCTACCCTTTCTCAGCAGTGAAGACAATCTTGAGGTCTCCCCTGAGGATTTTGTTGTTGCTGTTTTGATTCTTCATTGACTCAGAATGTGACGGAAGAAAATTGCTGCTACTTGGAAGGACCCAACAGAGACACCTGTAGAATGAAGATACGCAGCAACAAGTAGAAGTGAGACCATGAAGAGAGAGAAGGTCCATGCATGTTCCTGAAGCTCTTGTTCTTGAGAAGCAGTTTTGTATTTTACAAGCTACCTGGGCACCCTTTCCAGCTAAGTCGGCTTGTGTATTTCCATTTAACTTTCCCTAGTCTGAGGTGAGTTTCCTTCAACAGAAACGAAATAGTCCTAAAACAGTTAGTTGCTTGTTCCCCTTGAAGTAATGTTTGCTACAGTTCCAGATGGAGCAGGTGACCTGGATAAGGCTAGCCTTCTGAAGGGGGGCTCGGCAAACCCGGCTTTGGGAGCAGGGGAGAAGGAATACAGTTCTTGGTCTTTGACCTGGGAATCTCATGTCTTTGTCAGCATCAATGAAACTGGCAGGCTAACCTTCTCGCTGGCATACAGGGTAAAACCTCAGAGCCTTCACAGGCACTGACAATTGGACTTATATGCTCTCCAGAGAATAACAGAAAAGTGGAGACATTTAGTTAAATTTCCAGAAATGTACTTGTTACTCATAGGTATTTCAGATACCTCCACCTCTGTCCAAAACTCCCTTTCCCATGGTAATTGTAATAAAAGTTGCTTATGTGCTGAGCTGGAGACTGTTCGTGGATGGTCTGTGATGGACTCTGAAGGATGCTGTTCTTTGTGTCTTTGATCCCAAGCATGGTTCAATGTTTAATACTGAGTAGCTACTAGATGCTAGACACTATGCGAACAGCTTTTATACACATGACACAATTTAATTGTCACAGCAATACTGTGATATAGATCATTATCCTTGACTTGCAGATTTGGGGTGTTGTGGGAAGACGCTGAAGCTGACAGCGAGGCCAGGTGACTCCTTCAAACTAGTAAATGGCCGACCTGAGCTGAGGCCCCTGTTTCCAAAGCTCACGCCGTTTCCACTGTGCTCATGGCTTCCATGTGGAGCTGCATGATTCACCGGACTCACACATGGGGTTTATTGTGGGACAAGGGCGAACCCAAAGGGGGAGGGGCTCTACATTTTCTCTTTTATACTCTGAGATTCCGCTTCTGAAGACCAATTTGTAAACCATGCACTCTAGCACTCTCACCAAACAAGGGCACAGCTTCTAGAATAAATTCTGCGACTCCGAGGACTAAGACAGCTGACTATGGAACAGAGAAAAGAATGACCTCCATTCCTTCATTCATTTCCCTAGTAAACATTATGAAGTCCCTGTGGTGGGCTGTGGGAGAGCTAAAAAATAGAACAGAGGTTGCAAACTGGCAAGCCACATATTGTATTTGTCCTGTAGACCTGTTTTCCCTCATCTAAAGAATGTTTTTTTAAAAAATGCAAGACAGTCTTTAAAAACAGGCTGATTGTACATGAAAACTTCTTTTGAAGAGTTGTAAATGCTGGCAGTACTGGTCACGCAGCCGCAATTGGCTGCTAGGAGCATGGCTGCTCTATTTTGTAGTCACCAAAAATTTTTAAAAATGTGTTTTTATTGATTTTAGAGAGAGAGGAAGGTATAGGGATAGAAAGACAGAAACATTGATGACAGAGAAACATCAAACGGCTGCCTCCTGCACACCTTCTACTGGGGATCCAGCCTGAAACCCAGGAATGTGCTCTGACTGGGAATCGAACCAGTGACCTCTTAGTTCATGGGTTGATGCTCAACCACTGAGCCACACTGACTGGCGCCACCACATTTAAAAAAAAATTTGTTTCTTTATTGATTAAGGTATTACATATGTGTCCTTATCACCCCATTGCTCCCCTAACCCCGACTCATGCCCTCACCCCCCTGTTGTTTGTGTCCATTGGTTAGGCTCATATGCATGCATACAAGTCCTTTGGTTGATCTCCCCCCCTTACCCCCACCCTCCCCTACCTTCCCTCTGAGGTCTGATGGTCTGATCGATGCTTCTCTGTCTCTGGATCTGTTTTTATTCATCACTTTATGTTGTTCATTATATTCCACACATGAGTGAGATCATGTGGTATGTATCTTTCTCTAACTGGAGG
>NW_006282874.1:2936538-2944834 GCF_000327345.1 Myotis davidii
TGCTTCAGCATACATCTGAGATCTTGCTGCCTGTGGATTTCTCCATAATATTTTTATGGTTTCCCATCTTAGTTTTAAAACCTTTATCCATTTTGAGTTTATTTTTGTGTATGGTATAAGTTGTAGTTTCATTTTTTTTTTTTTGCATGTGTCTGACCAAGTTTCCCAGCACCAAGAGACGGTCTTGATTCCATTGTATGTTCTTGCCTCCATTGTCGAATATTAATTGAGCATAGTGGTTTGGGTCGATTTCTGGGTTCTCTATTCTATCCCATTGATCTATATGTCTGTTCTTGTGCCAGTACCAGGCAGTTTTGAAAACAGTGGCGCCACCACATTTTATTGCTCCCCAGCACTTAGGTCGAGTGTCAGCTGCCATTTGTCATTCTACATGTGTGGTTGATTTGATCAAAGAAAACTGTTTCCATATATCCGTGTCTCGAGGAAAAGTGGGAAAATGAAAGATGGTATGAGGACCACATGATTTTTAAGAAACTTACACAATTTACTTGGTTATTTAAGGTACCAGCCTGGCCCAGCATTTGAACTTCTGATGCGTAAAATAGAAGCGATGATTCCTGCCCTCTGGGAACTGAGAATGGAGCAAAAGGTGGAGCTTGACCCCAATTTTGTCTTTTATGAGTTGCCTATTTCTCAAATGAAACCAACAGGATGAAAGCCAGGCTCATCAGCAGGAGGTCCATCATCTCTTCCACATGCCCACTGTTCCAGCCCCTTCTCCTGCCGAGCTCCATCTCAGGTTTCCTGTTTTAGCAAAATTGAACTGCTGAAGCCGTTCCCTCCATCTGTACTGCCTTAGCTCTTACTGAACGATGTTTCATCTTTTAAGACTAAACAGAGGTCTTACCACCTTGTGGAAAATTCTGACTCTTCCTCTCTTAACTCTTTCGGGTTGGATTTAGAGGATCTCTCTTTTCTACTCCCCTGGGAGTTACTCACCGGAAAGGAAATTTGTTATATGGGAAGGGAAAGGCATCAAGGCTACTTGCTAGACAAAAAAAAAAAAGTAGTTAAGTCAATCCATTCAGGAAAAGATGAAATGAAATAGTCAACTTAGGAAAGGGAGAAATGAAACAAGGGGAGAACAAGGCAGAACTGTGGAATAGTTTACATTCTTTTAACCACAGAGGGAGCATATTCAAGGTCACAGTGGGATGAGGACAAGCAGCGGCAAGATTCCCCCCGCAAAAGTATTTTTTGTGTCATTTCACTCCCTGTTGCTCTGACTATAGGAAGTCCACCCTAGGTGAGAGAAGCCAACCAACCAACCAACCGACTAACCAACTAAACAAAAAAACACCTGCAAATGAACTAACTGGTCATTTGAGAAGGAGATGCCCGTGGTCTGATTAGTATTGTGTTGGAGGAAGGTCTGGGGAGAAGGCTGTAAACTAAGATTGAGATGCCATCTATCATTTAAATACTGTGGTGCCTGCATTCTGTTTTGGGCTCTTTTCTCTCTCCACTGGGTGAGCTTCTCCTGACTGCTGACTCCTAAATCCGTATCTCCAGCCACACCCATCCCCTAAGCACCAGATGTGTGGCTATAATTGCAGATGTCACATCTCCAGACACTAAGCATGTGCAATACTGAGCGCAGTGATCATGCAGGACATTCTGGAGGACTCGAGTGGTCCTGAGTTGAATTCCAGCTCTCAGCCTTACTGCTTACCCACAGGCAAGTGACTAATAGCATAAGGATAAAACCATGTGTCCTGAAGCCAAATTGCCAAGGTTCAAAGCTCAGATCTACCCATTTGTCATGATTTACCAGATTAAGCACTTATCATGTGTCCATATAATCCCATATTTAATCAATTTCCTAACTACTTTGTTAGAAATAAAAAGCTGTGAGGTCAGGGATCATAATGTCTTGTTTACCATTATATTCCCAAGGTCAAACATAGTATCTTTCACAAAGTAACTGCTAAGATGTACCTGGGCATTGGAAAGACTGAATGAATAAATGAACTGGGCTGGCAACAGTGGACATATCCTGGACAATTTAGATACTTGACCCTTTTGCAGCCACATTAATATATTATGGCTAGGCACTTGAATTATTTCTAAGTTCCCACTAATAAACCTTATTATTATTTTATTATTTTATTATTATTCCCATTTTAATTGATGAATAAACGGAGGCATCAAGAGGTTGAGCAGTATGCTCAAGGTCACAGAGATGGTAAGCACCAGAGGCAGGGTTTACACTCAGAGACATTATGACACGAGCGTCCCGGAGACAGATCACTGGCTATGCTGCCCGTATTAGACACCAGGAAAGACGTGCCCAGGTTGTGGAAGTGGCTTCCAGAACACTTTGGTCCAGAGCTTTTTGTCTTGACAGCACGTAGACTTTCTGGAGTTATTTTCTCCAATTGTTCAGTTTTTATCCTTTAAATTCCAAATAGGATTCAGCCACCAGGAAAGTCAGGATCATTTTTCAATGCCTCACCTTTATTTCTGTTTCCAGGGAAGGACAGTTAAAAAGAAAGTCAGCAGTCTGGAAAATGAAACATTCTGCCTTTGCCTCTGAACACGACCAGGCCAAACTATAACTCAAACCATTCTTTGTTCTGCTTGGTCATAAATCCCTCCAAACTGAATTGGCGTTAAAATTAATGAGAGAGCAGGATCTGGTCATAAACCACAATGAACCAAACAATCAGACCACCAATAAAACCCCCCTCCCTTTACTTCTGACACTGATTTAAGGGGAGATGATTTATTACGACTAAAAGGCCCCACACATCATGCCCCATCCAGCAGGCTCCTTTGCTCCAGTACATAAGAGGTGTGTGCCCTCCTCCTTCGTTGCATCTTCATGACGCTGTGGGCCAAGCAAAACGGGCATCTGGCATGTCGTGGAAAGAGCCCAGGTTTGGGAGGCCAAAGTCCCAGTCTCTCCCTGGCTCTGTCACTCACTTACTGTGTTACCATAGCTGGGACATTTCATCACCTGCCGCCTTGGTTTTCTTGCTCATAAAACTAGAATTATAACACCACAGCAACATTTCTGGGCACTCAGGAGCCCGTCCTTAGAATTCGCATTTTGATGTTCCCTAAGTTACGGCTCTAGCTCTACCATTTCCATAAGTCATGGACTCCAGGCTAACCCATGCTCTGTGTCACCTCTGGGCCACAGCACATCTCGGCCTGATGAAGTGACTTGGCCCAAATCACTAAGTGATATGATGATGAGACGGCCATGAAGTATTAGCATCCTAGGGCTGCTGTAACAAATGACCACCAACCGGGGAGCTTAAAACAATAGAAATTTAATCTCTGACAGTGCTGGAGGTCAGAAGTCTGAAATCGAGGTGGTGAGAAGGCTGTGTTTTCTCTGAAGGTTCCAGGGAAGGAGCCGTTTTTTCTCTCTTTCTCACTTCTGGTGGTTGTGGGCAAACTTTGGGGTTTGTTGGCTTGTAGATACATCCTTCCAATCTCTGCTTCATTGTCACAAGGCTTTGTCCCTGTGTATCTTCTCTGTATCCAAATTTCCTTCTCTTATCAGTCATAGGAATAGAGCGCATCCTAATCCAGTATGACCTCATTTTAATTTCTTAAGTCTGCAAAAACCCTTTGTATTTCCAAACAAAGTCACATTCACAAAGATCAGGGGGTCAGACTTGAGTATGTCGTTTTGGTGACACAGTGTAACCCACCATACATGGGTTGTATCAGCACTCCTGGTCCAATCTTTGTGTCAGGTCAGGGGGAGGTGGAAAAGATGATACAGACACCTAAAACCAAGGTGTTAGGCGCTATTTTTGGCTGAAAAGCCATCACAATGAATAAAATACCTTATATTTACGTGGTGCTTCTGATGAGTGTTTTTAGGCATCTATTTGACTTTCACATAAATGTAATGAGGTCAGTAAGGCAGGAACTGTTCTATGCATTTTACAGATGAAGAGGTTTGGATACACAGATTCATCAGAGACATCCTCCAGGCACATTGATAGGTGGAGCTGCATGTGGGGAGAGTGGGGATGAGCGGAGAGATGAGAGCTGAAGGAAAAATCTATAATAATAAAAGTGTAATATGCAAATTGACTGAACAGTAGAACGACCGTGCGGATGACCACGCTATGACACGCTCTGTTGACAGGCCAGCCAAGGTGGGTGCTATGTGATTGTTGGGGGGCCCCGCCATTGCCCCATGATTGCCCTGCAGAGGGGGTCCCAGGCTACCTTCTGTGGGGTGATCAATGCGGGGAGGAGGCCGCTGCAGAGCCAGAGAACTAGGGGTGTGAGGTAGCGGACAAGGGCAGCGCTAGGCCAAGGTGGGTGTGGGCAGGGGTGGGGCCACGAAGCTGGCGGGGGTGGGGGGTGGAAAGAAGACCTACCCTTGCAAGAATTTCATGCATCGGGCCTCTAGTTATCAAATAACACAAGCGGGTCCTTGCATGGACTAATGGTAAGAGTGTGGCAAGACCAGAAAAATCTGATTGCCCCAATTCTTCAGACACCAACACCAACCATCCAAATCAACCCACACCATATGAGACCCAGAGTGATTTATCTAAAGTCAGCTAACTCACAAGGGGTAAAACCAGATATTTCTCTAAAATGTTTATATTCTCACTCAAAAAAATTCTCCACTTCCAATATTCTCTTTCATGAAATGCAATTTCCAGGTAATCCGATTGTTTTTGTTCTAGGAATCATCACTTTGTAGCCACCCTAAAAAGCAAGGCATCTGCCTGGGATGCAGCTGGAATCTTCTTAATCAGTGAGGCAGCTCCCTGGGGCTGAGTAACTGTCCTCCAACCCAATGAGGTCAAGGGCAAAGCTGCTGCAACTCTACTTTGCTTGCAAAGAGCTGGGAGGTTTCTGAGGCAGGCCCTGTGTGTCTAAGAGGCGCTGGTCCCCAGCCATAGCCCTCAGCGTCTCTCCTGTGCACAGAGGCCTGTCTGGAAAAGATGAGATTTGCTAAAGTAGAGAGACTTGCTTGCAAAGTTGACCTTAGGTAGGCATCTTGCAATGTGGCTGGGAAACAGCTCCTAATATCGACATGAAACTTTCTACAACTGATAAGGAGAGCTCAGGGTGCCCCAGCGGTTTGTACAAACAGTGTGGTTTCTGCTTTCTTTCCTAGAGTCTGGAATTTGAGTATGTGATAAGCAGAGGGTGCCTACGTGACCCCCACCCCGAATAAAAACCTTGGGTGCTGAATGACTACTGAGCTTCCCCAGCAGACAGCACTCCCCACGGTGTCACAGCTTCTTCCTGGGGAAAGGAAGCGTGTCCCGTGAGACTCCACGGGGAGAGGACTCTTGGAAGCTTATGTCTGCTTTCCTCCAGACTTCCCTCCGCGCACGTTTTCCTTTTGTCAATTTGCTTTGTGTCCTGTCACTCTAATAAATCTTAGTCATGACTACAGCGATTTGCTGAGCCCTGTGAGTTCTGGCCAATCCTGGAAGCTGGGGGTGGTCTTGGAACCCCCCACGCAAGGCCTTCTAGCCTCAGGCCTTCCCTCCCCAGTGCTCTATCTTCTGGAGGACCTCTGAGGAAAGGCTGGCTTAGGCGGGAATTCCATCACTGCAGATGATCACTGACAACGGCCTGCTCGTTAGCTCGTCTCGTTAATGATGCATCCGGGCCTGCCCACTTGGTCACGTGTTTTCTTATTTTGTGATCTAATGCAAGGGGTGTTTTTCTGGGAAAAGAGAAGCTGCTCTTCGCCTCTGGCCTTAGTTTGTCTGAGGAGACAAACCTGAAAACATTTTGGTGAGCAAAATTATTTTAGATACATATCTCTATCTCTATCTCTGTATCTATCTATGTCCCCTCTATTCTGCTCCCCACCTGTCAACATTTATTTATTTATTTTAAAAATATATATTTATATATATTTACAGAGAAGTAGGGAGAGGGCTAGAGAGTTAGAAACATCAATGAGCGAGAAACATCGATCAGCTGCCTCCTGCACATGCCGGCTGGGCCCATCATGTCTACATTTATAACCATCACCTACACCAACAAACGAGCTTCACCATCAGCATTTGACGCCCACAGTCACCACCATCACACCCACCTTTCTCACCCCCAATCTCTCACACACCTGTCACCATCATCATAACAGATACCATTGCCGTTGTCACAGTCATTACCAACTCCATCTGCACCACAAGCCCCATTGCCACCACCCGGCTGGGTCAGCACCCATTCTAGGGCGAGGTTCATGCCTTATTGCTACTGCTCAATCAATTAATCAGCATGTAATAATTCAATCAACAGCACTACCACCACCTTTACTAATGAAGTCACCACTCTGAAAACCATTAAAAATCCAGATAAACAGTAACAGCCATTTAATTCTCAGAAAAAGATTGAATGCTTAACAGTGATCTGAACTGAGCAAATTTTTCTCTGTAATAGCAGTGACAAGCTGCTCTCCAGTCAGAGGTGGAGGAACGGAAAAGTACTGGAGGGCACAGAAGGAAGAAATGAACAGCTCCTCTCAGAATAGGAATCAGGGCCAATAACCAGTCCAGAGTCCCTGTGCTTGGACATCAAAGGCGTTGGTCAGGAGTGTGTTGAAAATCTCACAGTAGCTTAAAGAAAATTTAAACCAACCGCTCCTGTATGCCTCCCACCCTATTTGGTTTTTATGAAAACATACCTTATAACATACCAGCTTTGGCACTGTTGCTATTAAAAGGTGGTTTAGCCGGCAGGCTGGGGTGAGACAGTATCTGACTGAAAATACCTGCCAGGCAAATGATACGCCGTGGTCATTTCCTCACTGCCTGGACTTGGCCCCCTTTACATCAGGGCCTTTTGCTGCCCTGAGTGAGAGTAGAGTGGACTTGGCTCATAGGGTCTAGGAAATTGTCATTATCTCTCAGTGGCCACTAGCATGTGGGCTTCAGCCAGAAAAGGAAATAAGACCCTCCCATTTCACAAGCAGGAAAGCAGGAGGCACGTGAGCCATGCCCAGAAGACCCGGGTCAAGTTTTATGCTGCCCAGAGTTTTGCTTTCACTGGGATTATAGTTTTCTCCTCCGGCATCACCCACCTTGGCCTCTCAAAAATTACTAAGGCTCTCCAGCTTCCCAAAATAGCTCAATCTTTCAGTTTTCCTGTGTTTTTCCACAAAGGAACTCGGATGAAATTCCTCAGCACCTGTCCTTGGGGCACTTGGGGACACTGGCAGTGCTTTCGCAAGGACGTTCTTTATTCGCCAGGCTCCCAGGGGGCCATCTAACTTTGGGCCTGCTCCTGCCTTAGGGCAGCCCTACATCACTCTGTTTCTACCCTAGGTAGAGCATTGTCCAAACTGCCTCGGAACACATGTGTGAACGACCTCCCTCCCCCTCTATACCGCGAGTATGTTGAGACTAGCGATCTTGCCTTATTCATCTTTTTTCCATCCTACAGTCCCTGGCCACTGGAGGTCATCCATAAGTTTATATGAGAGAGAATGAATCAATTAAACTAGCTGAGCAGCATTATTAAATAGACTACTACTGCAGGAATTCAGATGATAACATGTCGGTTCCGATGGATTTTTGATAATAACCTACTTTCGTATGTGGCTTAAATGGTGTTGAGGCGATTCCCTCCAAGCAGTATTTTATTTTGAGTCTCATCCTCACATCCAACAGTCAGGCCCACAGAACAGGTAATGTTTCTGCCAACCCACAGCTCAGGACACCCAGACGTGGATAGTTTGAGGTCAGTGCAAGCCACACAACCAGGAAGTGGTGGGGCCTAGACTGGAAGCCAGTTTCCTCATTCTAAGGCCAGTGTCCCTTATCATTGAGGGTCACCCTTTTGATGGACACCAAGGCCGAGAGTTTAAGAGGCCTCGGCACGCCTGAGGCCTGGACTCAGGCTCCCAGGGCAGCAGGTCTCATTCCTTCAAGGCAGTATTCACAGCTGTGGGCTCTGGCGAAACAGCTCTGCATTCACCATCATTTGAGTCTGTAAATAGGTTAAGTCATCTGAGCCCGAATTTCCTTTCCTATAAAGTAAGGATAATCGTATTCTGAGTTTGTGGTGAAGATAAATGAGATGAGCGTAGAGTGCTGTGGCAGACAGTGGACTCAATTAAGTGCTAGCTATCAATCACGTTACTATTAGCTTTCTGAGAGCTGGGATCCAATTTTGAGACTCTTCAAAATAGTAATAATTTTTAAAATAATGTATCTGTTATGAGCCCAGCATTTTATATGCTTTATTATAACTGCCCATCCACTGTACCTGGCAGATAGATTGTGATTCCAGCAATGCCCACTTTTTTTTTTCTTTCTTTTTTAAATATATA
>NW_006282874.1:2945101-2966006 GCF_000327345.1 Myotis davidii
TAATTGACTGCCTCTTGCACTCCCCCCTATTGGGGATAGAACCTGCAATCTGAGCATATGCCCTGACTGAGAATGGAAACATGACCTTCTGGTTCATAGGCTCAACCACTGAACCACACTGGCCAGGTGCACCAACTTTTGTTGATGAAGAAATGGATCCCTTTCCATGAGCAAGAGTGACCAAATTCTGAGCCACGTTTCCCCTTCCTGACTACAGTGGAGATGATGGAATCAGGTTCTCTTTCTCAGAAGTTTACAACGGAAAATTCAGAGAGAATGAGCAGTTGTCACTGGGGAAAGGGCAGATGTGACACACACAGGCTAGTGGAAACCATAAATGGAGCTGAGACTGGCTACTATGCCCTGGAGTGAAGAGCCATGAGCTCTTGTGCTGGGAGGGATCACAGCCTCCAGGCCCTGGTGGATTAGGGTGAATGGAGCTTCCATGGATTCTGAATGATCTTCCCATTCTGGTCTTAAAGAGGCTCTGGGGTCCACAGTTATCCTGGGCTTCCTGTGGAAAGCTGCCTTCCTCTACCTGATTTTTCTATCTTCTCTTTGCATGAGGCAAAATGAGGACATCTTAGCTACTTTTAGTGAAGAGGCAAACACAGGTAATCATTATTATTTTCACAGGTAAGATAAAGTGAGATTTATAGAGGTTGGTTATTTGCCTAAGACCATAAAACCAGCTGATGCTGAGCTGGGATTCAACCAAGATTGCCCCAGACCATGGTATATCCTCTCCTAATTGCACTGCAAACCCAACACGGGATGAGTATCCCTGGATTACACCCACTTTACCTTTTTTTTAAATGAATTTTTAAAATGATATGAGTCATTTCCCACTAACCAGAAGGAATATGAGATCAGACATGTGTAGGCTAAGTTTTTATATAAGAGAAATGCAGGGATGTGTCCTGTGTGTGTTGAAGATGTTTTTGTCCATTCAAATATAGAAACTGAGAAAGCATCATCAATTTTAGCACACCTCGTTTGAAGGAATGTCCAAGGCTGGTGGACCATAAAGGTATTTTGACAGGATTACTGGGACCCGACTCCTACAAAAATGATTGATCAGTAGATGGTTACACATAAAATCCTTTTTGACTGGTCAGGGCAGCATGTGGTCAATTTTCAGAGATTTTATTTCTTGAAGAAATTGCTTAATAATTTACAGGGAAAGAACTTTCCTGTACAAACAAGATAAAAATGAAAAGAAAATCGGAGTTTAGTCACAGAGTGATAATATGAGTGAAAGCATAGCATTGTTGGAGGTAAATACAGGTGTCTCTTTACATTGGTTGGAAATGATGGGTGTGGGGGATGGCATTGTCACTGTGGTTAAGAGAGAAAGTTTGGAATAAGAATCCTTAGTGTGGAGTCTCATCTTTGCCACTTAACTGCATGACCTAGGGACAATTATTTAACTTCTCTATGCCTCAGGTTCCTCATAAACGGGAATAAAAACAGTAAGTACCTTACAGGTGAGGAAAACAAATTACTTGGCCTCATGCTTAGTACAGAGTTCTATAGGCGCTATATAGAGATCTCTACTGATGCCGTGTTAACTTTGGTATTTTTATTATTTCTTTATAAATGCAAATCTCTAAAAACTTCACCAAAGAAAGCCTTTGTGGAAATCTCTCAATATCTCTGATTCTCTTATCTCTCTCTCTCTCCCCTCTTTCTCTCCCTGTTTGCTCTTCATTCTTTCTTTTTCTCCCCCTTGCGTCTATGTCCTATTCAACTGTTCCAAATTTCCTGGAAGTCATTTACTTCTGTGTGTGAAAGTGGTCAGGACCATGGTCAGCGTCACTCTGCTCTGGACTTAGCTTTCCATTCCATGGCCAATTCCTGAATTAGCTTGAGATCTCCATGATCTGGCAGTAGGAATGCATTATTGCCTCCAAGAAGTGAACTGGGGAATTAACATGCAATTAGCAAGAGAAATGATATGCAAAGTCATTAAACAGGGCCAAAAGATCTTGACTCTAACCTACTAGTAATTAAAACCATTAACATAACATCCAGGAGACACTAGGTTACATAACTGAAACTTTTACTGTTTAACCATCACCTCTCCATTTCCCCTCCCCCAGCCCCTGGAAAACACCATTCTACTCTGCTTCTTTGAGTTTGACTATTTAAAAAAGAGAGAAAACAACATTGTGTCTCAAAAACGTAGTTCTTCAGCTACCTCAGGCATAGAAAATGGAGAATATAGGAATAAGGTGAAGGCATTGTCCCCCCAAACCCTGATCAGAGGAGAGGGTGACTTGGTCTTGGAATTCTTTCTGCTTATATAAGGATAGAGGCTATCCTTACTGTGAAGAAGAAGATGTGGACATATCATCGAATGCCACGAAACATTCAACTATTTAGAGAAGTTCCTTGATATGAGTCCTTGTTTCCAGGCCATGCTATGTGACTTTGTATGTAGCTGGCTTATGGAAAGAAAATGTATCATCTCCTAAGTATGTGTGATTTTCTTAGTAAGTAGGTTAATGTGTTAATATACTGATTGTAGAGTTTGAGGAGAGAAGCACACATTCTCCATTGAGAGTGATGGTGAGAGGGGCCATTCACTTACAAGCCTTGGTTTATGGGCTTGCCTAGTCCAGGTAGAGGAGACCTGGAAATATATGATCATCATTGGTTCAATGCATGCACCATATTTGGAGACCATTCTAAATCACACACGGTGTTATCTTAGGAGGGTGATACAATCTCAAATGCTAATCTCTTCTGGAAACACCTTCACAGACACACCCCAAAATAATGTTTATCCATCTTGAAACATTGAGGGGCTGTGGTTGTCTCATTGTATCACCAGGAATTAACCAGCTAGTGTGACCATTTGCAGGAGGTGACACCCATGTCACCCCTACTGTCTTCTGCTTCTCTGAGATAAGATTGCTCAGTGTATAAGAGTGACTGATGGGCCAGGAACTCACACCTAGGTGTCCTGAGTTCCGTATTCATTCTTATAGAACATCTGCATGTAAAAAGCCTTCAGAAGGCATGGCCAGAGGTGCTGTGGATTTCTGGAGTAGAAAAGAGATTTTTTTGGCTGAGCGAGAGATGTTACCTGAAAGGGTTTTGGCCTTTGGTCATTTGTCAGTTAGGTGAAAGCTCTTGGGTCCCCAGCGGGTCATGTCAGAAAGACCCAGCCTCTTTCTCTGAAACTGTGGCACTGACAGCCCTCCATGTCTGCTCAGAATCCCACAAAGCCCAGTTTGGCAAAGGCAAGTGCATTACTGCGCTTTGATCAGGGTGGAATTAGTGTAGGAGGTGGGAAATCGCTTCCTTATTATTTTGATGAGAGTCCTGAGGGTGAACCAGAAAATATATTACTTCATATACTTTGATCTGTGTGCAATTTTAGATGTCTTAGTACATCTCTAATATTTTGATCCAAATGACATTTTTATTCGGACTCATTTAACTCTGTGTCGGGGGGTGGGGGTAACAACAAGCTAGTACTCTGCAAGACAATGTCTTCTGTCGGCCCTGCACTGGGACATCAGACACATGAGGAGCCCCTTGTCCTGGGAGATTCAGTCCAGTCTTTTGCTCACTAACTGGGAGAGACCTCAAGCAAGTCCCTTCATCCTCAACCTTTGCCCTCCACACTAGGAATCTGACTCTTGTCTCTTTGTTCCGCTGGAAACACTCTGCTATTTTTAGGTAAAGAGATAGGGGCATCTTTGTAGATTCACTATATTATTTTAGTATTCAAAGAAAATAAAACCTGGAATTTGAATTATTTATGTCTAAAGATTCACCCAGAAAGCTCTGTTTAGGACGTCTTCTGGCCCCACCCTCCCCGTTAAGCCCTCTTGATGCATCTTATTGGTGTTTGAATTTTTATTTCCTGGGTTCTTTGTGCTATTGAGACTGTTTTCAGTACTTTTTAGCCCTTTGCATTCCCCCAGGAGTCAGTTCTGCCCCATCTAGCAGATCTTGATGGGGGTGTTTTTCATGAGAGAGGGCTGGGCTCTGCCAAGGAAAGCAGGCGGAGGGTGCACAGTGGATTCAGGAGGAGCCTCGAGAGGAGGGAAGGAGTTGCTGAAGAGGTTTAATTCCCAGCCTTTGCTTGGAGCCTGGCCACCTCCTTCTTTCAAGTGACGTTCGCTCTGTCCCCAGCACCTGGTTGTCTCCAGTGCGGGGTCTCCATCCTCCCCTAGGATGATTTATTCTAACCAGCACCCATTTCAGCTCATCCCACCTGGAGATGCTGGAGGCCAAAGCACAGAGCATCCTCCGCCTACAGCTCAGCCCTCGCTCAGCCTCGGAGCACACAATTCAGCAGATGCTGACAGCTGCATCTCACATTTTGATGGGATTCTGGCAAATGCATTAAATATCTACTAGGCTATTTGTCTATGATGTCAAGTAATCTTTATGATACTTCTCTCTAAGTCTGGTCTTACCACCTTTCACAGATGTGGTAACTGACAGTCTAGGTTAGCTCAGAGTCCCACAGCTAGCAAGTAGCAAGACTTGAACTTGGTCTTGCTCCTCCCTAAAGCATGTATCTCCTTGTGCTATGCCATGTGGAGTAGACTTACCATCACCACTAAACTAATGGGGAGGGTGGGCAGATCCCTTCTCTCCGATGTCCCTACTTCTATTGAATGAGTAGACACTTCTCCCATCACTTCTGCCTTTTCAGGAACATGCTAGCAGGGGCTACTCTTAGTCCTCTCAACCCTTCCTATGGGACAGCAGACTCTTAAAGCAGGTCCATGAAATATTTGGTTGGGGTCTGGGAGAGTTGAACTGAGGGGGAAATGCCAGTAGATTTCATGGGCAAAGTCATATATGGGGGTCTTGGCCAGGTGCTACTCCGTATCATGATATGAAGTCTCCTATCCATTTTGTCTGCAGAAATAACATTGGGCCACTTGCTAAGAACCAGAAGCTCTGGAGTAAATAAACCAAGAGTTTCCTTGTTGGTTGCGAAGGGGATGACGTATAAGCCAGAAAGCAACATTAATGTTGGCAGGTGCCTGTCCTTTCCCAAGTAACTGCACCTTTCTGCGTCTTAATTTGTTTATCCATATGATAGACGCATTCATTCTTATCTGTACAGACTGCGCCAAGCTCCGGTGAAGACAGATGGGAATATATACGAGAAACAGTTCACTATCCTCAGGAAGGAAGCCAGCTTTTGGCTCCAACATATTTCTGCTATTAATTTTATTCAAAAATGAAAACTGGATTAGGAAGGCCACAAAGGCATGGTATCGCTCTAAGCTGCTAGAAGATTCCAGCTGAATGAACTCATCCAACGCGTTCTCCAAATGAGCGGGATTAAGCTTTTTTTTTTTTTTTTTTTTTTTTTTTTTTTTTTTTTTTTTTTTTTTTTTTTTTTTTTTTTAATCAATCTGGATGGTTTCTTTGCCAGGCACAATTTTTGAAACCTCATTGTGATTCCTTTTGACTCGCAAAACTTGGGCTGAGCACAGTTTAATAGTGAGGCAGACGGGACTGACCAGACGGGACTGACATCTCGCTAAAGACTATGCGATGGACTTCTAAGGCATGCAGAACGCAGGGCGGCGGCTAATTTGGTTGGCATTGGGTGCCGATGGCAGGAAGGTCGAGAGTTTGCCTTCTTCAGCAAACAACCTCCTTGTAGCAAATAAGAAAATCATAAGCTGAAAACTTGCTTGCACTAAACATATATAAACATGACTTGACATCTACTCTCCTTGTTCCTTTTCCATGTGGCTTATGGGAAAGAGCACGGACACTTCATCAGCAGAATGTCAGCTCTTCCTGGTCTAGTGAGTTGAACTTGTGTGTAGATCGTTTTACTCCTCGGCCCAGGCTCTGCATTTGTGAAATGGAGGCATTAGCACCACCTCCCTCCTTAGGTTTCCATGGAGTGTGGCAGGCACTATTAAGTGACTTCTTAATATCTGTTCTCTTTTTCTAGCTTTGGAACTTGCTTTATTTGTTCGGAGCAGCAAATGCCCAGCTGAATATGGCACATTCACAGCCTCCCACATGCTGGGGTCGGCGCATGGGAGCTAGGCGGGTTCTCCTGAGGGTCTCTGGAGTAGCTTTCGATTGACAGAGAAAAAGGGGGCAGCGATGCCTGGTGCCTTTTCCCCACTTGGTTCCCCTTTGAATGTGGAAGTGGTGCCTGGAGCAGTGGCCGCTGTCTTGCAGCGTGAGAACAAAGCTAAGGATGGCAGAACAGAGTACACTTTTAGTTGGATTGTGCATGGACCTGCATAATGGTAAGACGGTAAGATGTATTTCTTACCCATAAAGAAAGCAAACAACACAACAGTCGTCACGGTATAACACGACGCCATTGTATAATGCCATAGCATGGGACATCGTGACAATTCATTGTTAACGTCCACCTCCTTATGTTACCCGGTGAGTCTTTTGAGCAAGGTACAATTAATTAACATTTCTTTCAAAAATTAGCTTAACGAATATTAAACATCAGCGATGTGCTAAACATGTATGAAACTCTGGAAATACGAAGATACATGAGACTGAGCCCTGGCTACTGAGGTCTTCAGAATTTCAATGGGAAGAAAATTAATTCTGACTCAAGGTAAGAAGCACTAGTGTGGGAAAATATATATGACCCTTTAGGAGCATGAAGGAAAAAACTGAGTGTCAGTCTGCAAAACAAACACAGAATAGAAAGATACATCTTCCATCTCAGGACACTGGCCACACCAGCATGTGACTATTGGAGAGTCCACCTAGAGAGGCTGCTATAGTATCTATGTCATGACATCAAGTTGCACAAGAATTTGAATGGAGCTCCCTGAATTATAACAATCCTATATAATAAAACCCTAATATGCAAATCAACTGAACAATGGAACGACTGGAATGACCGGTCACTATGACGCACACTGACCAGATGTGCAGATGCTCATGCGGGAGGTGGTCAGTGCGCTCCCACAGGGGGAGTGCCGCTCAGCCAGAAGCTGGGCTCATGGCTGGTGAGCACAGCGGTGGTGGCGGAGCCTCTCCTGCCTCCGCTGCAGGCGGGCAGTAAGGAGCGAGAGGTCCTGGACTGCGAGAGCCCTGGACTGTGAAAGGGATGTCTGGGGTCCTGAACTGCGAGAGGGCACAGGCCAGGCTAAGGAAATACCGCCCCCCCCCCCACAGTGCACGAATTTCATTTACCAGGCCTCTAGTAAAATAGTAACAGTTAATGTTTATAGATCATTTCATTGGTGTCTGGTATGCAGCAAGTATTATCTCATTTAATACAAGAACTATCTGTGGTTTAAAAGGTGGAGCCAGGATTGGAGCCTTGTAGATATGACTCTACCTTGTACACGGTATCATGAAGTCTGTCCCATTAAAAGTCATGGCAGGGTCCTATTACTCCCAACATATGCTAGTGATTGAACTTGTAATATTATGGCTCTCATGGTGAGGGGCTGCTTTCTGGTCTGGCATCGGCAACCCCTACCTGTCTGTGGAAGTTACATTAAGTCAGCGGTTCTCAACCTGTGGGTCGCGACCCCTTTGGGGGTTGAATGATCGTTTCACAGGGGTCGCCTCAGACCATTGGAAAACACATATATAATTACGTATTGTTTTTGTGATTAATCACTATGCGTTAATTATGTTCAATTTGTAACAATGAAATTGGGGGTCACCACAACATGAGGAACTGTATTAAAAGGTCACGGCATTAGGAAGGTTGAGAACCACTGCATTAAGTGGATGCCAATAACCTATTTTTATTTCCACTTGTCCTATTCTTGCCTGTTTGGTTTTATGTCTCCAAAGGACTAGTCACTTCACAGAGACCTGGGGTCCCCGGGATGCGAGGGCTGGGAGCGAATTCAGAGGAGAATGAGAAAGAAGGCTTCCGGGGTTTGGTGGTGGTGGTTTGGGGGACAGTTTGACTCACAGAAGACTTCGGAGAGAGATGGCATTTGAGCTTCATTTAATTGGATTGGTTCATATTAATATTGCTTTGGGCTAGGCACCAAGTCTAGCATGATTTAAGGTCGGCTTTGAAAAGCTATTTCCAGTATTGCGGATTCATGTGGGGTGAGCTGGTTGAGTCTGAATCATACCGGAAATCCTTTGTAAAACTGAGAAGGTGTAAGGGGGGTGGGGAGGGCTGAAGATGCAATATTCTTGAATGACCATCAAATCTGCAGGGTTCTCATCGACAGTGCTCTCTAAATAATGAGTTTCACTCCATGTGCATGCCTAGCCCTTTATTGTATGTAAAACCCTGCGTTTGCAGTATGTACCTGAACTTAAGAAATACATGAAGTAGGTAGGGAGTGTTATATCTGTTGCATCGTTAAGGAAACTGAGGCTCAAAGAGGTAAAATAACTTGCCCATGGCCACCCAGCTAGGAAATGGACTGAGACTGAGTTTGTGAACTTCAAGTTGAATTTGTGAACTTTCCAGGACACCATGGTGCCTTCCTGACCAGACCACAGGAACCTGGACCAGCCATGTCTCTTGGAGCAGAGGTCCATGAACTCCCTTCACCCTTCAGGCCCACTACATTTGGCATCTGTGAGGAAGCCAGAAGAAAGCGGGTGGGGAGCCAGCTGAGTCATACACAAGAGCCAAAGAAGCCATGGGGGGCAAGCAGGGGTTAGGGCAGCCGTGGGCAAACTACGGCCCGCGGGGCGGATCCGGCCCGTTTGAAATGAATAAAACTAAAAAAAAAAAGACCGTACCCTTTTATGTAATGATGTTTACTTTGAATTTATATTAGTTCACACAAACACTCCATCCATGCTTTTGTTCCGGCCCTCCGGTCCAGTTTAAGAACCCATTGTGGCCCTCGAGTCAAAAAGTTTGCCCACGCCTGGGTTAGGGTCTGAGAAGTGAGAACACTTGCAAGAAAAGCCAGAGGGCAGCAGCCACCCAGGTGATGGACCTGGTCCTGGAGCAGCAGCCTCCTCTGTGGGCCACAGGCTTTGACAACATGTTCATCAGCGTCTACGGATGGAAGGCCAGGCATGTGGCGGGCTCCAGGGATAACACAGTGAGCAAGACAAGCTGCCTGACTTGGAGGAGTTCGCAGTCCAGTCTAGAGACAGACAGTTAAATAGGTACCGACAGTCCAATGTTAGAGGAGGCCGTGCAGGATGCTCAAGCGGCTTCTGGGAGGAGACTTAACTCGAAGTGGAAGGTTTAAAATCAGGAAAGACTTCCTGAGAGAGGCAGCACCTAAAGTGAGATCTCACAGACAGGCGGGAGCTGGCCAGAAGAGTAGATGACGAGGGACAGAGGAAGGACAGTCACACTCCCTCAGCAAGGATATTTCACCAACTTCCTTCCCCACTTTGCCCCCCATCTTCCCCGTACACCCCACTCCCAACATTTCTGTGGCTTAGTGGAAATGTGCCCCCTCGGGGGTCTCCACTTCCTGGGAAGTCCCAGCACTTCATCTGAGCTTCCCCAGGGAGATTTAAGTCCTTCCTTCCTCCACCCAGAGGGCCTTTCTTGCCAAGACAGCAGCAACTGCTCCAGGTGTGGACGCTTTGCATGTGTATCAAGGTGATCGGTAAAGTCGGACTTAAGTCATCTTGATTCCTATTTTTTAAAAATTCTACATTTGAGAGTTGCCTCCACTTCTAGAGGCTGAAGCAATGACTTAGGACAGAATGATTTTTCTGCGCTCTGGGAAGGCTCACTAGAGGGCCTGTCTTGGTTATGTTCATGAAATACAGGCGTGCAGTCACCTGGGCCCTCTTGATGGCTTGGTCAAGGGACCCTTCTCAATCCCCTTTGGTCTGAAGAGTTCTAAGGTTCAGGGAATGCGGTGGCAACTTTGCACTGGAGCTGAGTAACCTCCTGGAGAGAAAGGCCCGAGATCATCTCCATCGAGTTTTGCTTGGGAGGGAGTCACCAAGGGGAAAGGGAAGCCACACAGTGGCTTGGTCCCAACACTGGGGCCGAAGATTTTTGTCTCCTGGGGAGAGCTGGTCTGGGCACAATGCATAGCTGGGTTAGGTGTGCTGGTCAGTGTTCAACAACAAATCTTTGAAAAAAAGGAGTGCATATATATACATAAGTAAGTCTATTATAATACTTATTGACATAAAAATATATATAGCACACACTTTATAAATAATAATTATATAAACAACACTCTATATTGTAGATGTTATATAGCCAGTTGATTCTCAGAGAATGCTTTTGCTTGATTTTTGCCAAACTCTTGACTCTGCAGCCAACTCTGTGGCACTGATGGAGTATGGTCTCATGATGAAGAGTTGGCATATATTTTCATTTATGTTAATGAGTTAGATGAAAGTGAAACAACTTCATTAATGAGGAGAGTATTTCTTCAATGGATCAGATAGTGGTTTTTAAATACTGGAAGAATATTTACTCAATTTTTTCATAATGGCTACAGACATGGTGCATTTTAAGTTCAATTTACATAATTATTTACTCCGTTACCTAAGTAGGACGATGGAGGCCTGGAGTCACTGGGAGCCCCAAAGAAACTAGTTGTGAGAATGGGACCAAGTCAAACCAGGCGAGACGGAGAAATGCAGCCACCGAGGGGGCCTGCTGTGTTGCTTTGACCCCTGTGTCCAGTCACACCTGTAGACACCATACCTCTGCAGTTTTGTTTGTTACATGAGTGCCTCCCACCCCCACCCCACAAAAAATAAAAATAAAAAAAGAGAAAAAGAATCCTCTTTGTTTCTCTTACTTTTGACTTGAGAAGACCTAACTACTACGTTTTGCATCCTTTCAAGGGGAGAACCCTTGAGTACTTGGTCAAGGAGCTTGGACTTGGTGGAAACTCAGTCTTCAATGATGCATTGTTTCCCATTATATCTCCAGTGCCACATCCATTGACTACCTTGCGTAGGCCCTAATTATTTGGTATCTGAATACCTGAATGTCTTGTTTTTTAAAATTCAGGCCTTTCTTGTTTTTCCTGATTAGTGAGCCTCTAGTTCCTAAATCCAATCAATCTCTTTTTCTCTTTTGCTTAGACTCTTAAATTGGCAGATTATAAATGATTTCTGAGGCCTTTTAGGATGCCCATCATGGCCCCAGGTCAAGCATGGCCATAGGTGACCTGCAGGATGAGGCTCTTTCCTGTCTGGGGTGAATTAATTCATCAGTGACCAGGGCTTCCAGATGCTTCCACCTGGAGTTTTCTTTCCCTTTCCCAGGAGCCTTCTGGAGCAGACAGGGATTATTTTTGGCTCAGACCTGTCTTGTCAAGCTTCCTGCCATCTCCAATTCACAGGCTGGCACACCAGGGGCAGCTACTGAAGCCTCCTGCCCAGTGGGCAGCTATTCTGGGATGTTTGCACTTGACACTCACAAGGGCTTCCTTTATGCCCCTAATCAAAGAGCAGCATCCTGGATCTCGCAGTCAGCTGTGCAGACTGGCCCGGGAAGCAGTTGTGGGCTGCTAAGCTTAACCGAAGCCACTTTAGGAAATGAGATGCTGAGAGATTCTGAGAATGGAAACTGGGGAGATTCTTTGTTTTTTTCTTCTCCCTTTTTATTTTTCTTCTGATATTTGAATTGACTGACTGAGTTAAATCCTGGTGAAGTATTCCTTCTTAGCTGTGCAATCTTGGGAAAGTTCCTTTATTACTATGAGCCTTAGTGCTCTTCCCCCTCCCAGCAAACAGGAATCATAAAATCCATGTAGTAGGGTTGTTTTAAGGATTAGAAATAAATAACTTGTTTACTATGGAAAAGGGTCTGATACAGTGCCTGGCATCTTATTGATACCTATGGCATCCTAACTGCCCACTGCATTTTCAGTATCTAGCATGGGTCTAACACATGCCCGTTACGGCTGCAGGTGAGGAGGAGACACTGCCTCTGAACCACAGGCATCGCAGCCTTCAGTTCCAGATCCTCTGTAATCGCTCACTATATACGCAGTGAATTATTAACATCGAGAGGTGAAATCTCACGTACAGGGAGGTACTTTCATTTGGACTTGGGAGAAGAGGAGCAAAAGGTGTGACTAAGATGCATGGCATTTAATGTCTAGAGATCTCAGATAATTAAAAACTGGGCTAGGTGGAAGAAATGGGGTGAGCTTGGAAAAATCAGAATATTGCTTTCCCAAAGGGACACCCAACTTCTACTCTTTTCTGTTCCCAGTCAGTTGTGTACATGTATCTGCTGCTGGGTTTTTCTCCTCATGTTGGCTGGCTTTTGCTGAGAGAGAGGCACAAGAGAGGGAAAGTGAGTTAAATTTATCGAGCAAGGCAGCTGCCAGGCAACCTCTTAATGTCCCTCAGGGACAGGTTTTCTTGAAAAGAGAGAAAAAGGGAAAAGGGAGAGTGATGGGTTGTGACAGATGTGCCAACTTCCTCTTCCACCCTCTCTCTTAGTTGAGACCTGCAGATAGCTTCCATTGATGACTGTTCAATAAGAATTCATTGAGCTCCAGCTATGAGCCAAGTCCCATGTTAGACCCTGGGACGCAGAAATGAACAGCACACCAAGCCTGCTTGCACGAATCACCATTTGGCAGGGCAGACATACATATCAGCAACCGTCAGCATATACCATACAGTGTCACGATGGAATTGTGTGCAAGGAGTATCTGCATCAACAAACACAAACAGCCCACAAGGGCAGGAATGATGAGGAGGGGTCACGGAGAGGGAAGATCTGGGCTGGTTCTGGAAGGATCAGTGGGAGTTTCAGGACCGGAAGTGCTGTGCAAAGCATTACCAGCAGAGGGAACAGCATGTGCAAAACACAGACATGTAGAAAACCATAGCAACTTAAACGAATTTAGCCAACTCTGGGGATAACGACTTTCTACTCCTGGGGGTGGGGGGAACCTGTGTTGTTGGAATAAAGGTTTTCTTGCACCCCTGTGTTTGCTTATTTGCTTTTCTTTGTCTTTCTTTTCCTTTTCCTAGATCACCTTGTATCGAATTGTCATCACTCCTGGTTACAGCTCTCGGAAGTCAGGGAGTGTGGCTTCCACGCTCATGTCTGTATTCCGTACCCAGCACATACCACGGTTCACCTCAGAGACTGCTCCTTGAATGGAGTCAGAGACAGAATGAGACCCCAAAAGGAGGTCAAAGTACAGCAGGGAAATAACGTCCACGGGCCAAGAAATCCCAACAGTCTCGCCAAGAAGAAGCAAGGGCTTCCATGTCATTACAATCTCCCCCCAGACCCGTTCCCCAACTTTCTTCATCCAGGTCGTTCATCCTAAGGCTTCAGTGTCTTTGCTCTTGACTCAGAATTACACTCCTCATCTCAGGTGGAGGGGCCAGGGAAGAGGCCCTGAGAGCTCCAAAGGTTAGGGCTGTGCCTCTTCCATTGCTGGCCACAGGTCTCATGTCCGCGGTGCTTAGATTTCTGGAAAACAGACTCTCACAATGGAGGCAATCTGAACTTACGGCAGTTACTTGGTCCAAATAAATGAGAGCGTCCTTGACTTCACACAAAGAATTGACAAATAGAATTTTAGAAACTGGGTGGTCATGGAGGGACTCTCTTTTGCCAAGCAGGTCATTGGCAAACTTCAACCCAGTCATTTAGGGCAGCCAATCTGTTGGGTCTGTCCTTTAAAGAAATGAGTTCATTGAGAGCTACATGGATCTTAAGCTCAAACTGCTTCCTTCAGTTTGTCTTTTTGTTAGGTACGCTATATAATTATTGATAACAATAAAGTGTCCAAATAATTATTTAAAGTGCAATTTTAAGTCTCTATATTCATGAGTTGTTAAATAGCTGCATAGCTTCTGGGTACTTTTTTCCCCTTAGCATAATGATGCATTGAGTTTTTAATGCAGATTTAAGAGGTTCTGGGTTTCTGACCTTGCTATTTGCTTTTTTTTTTCTGATGTAACTAAATGTCAGAAGCTTCTTAACACATGTGTTGCATCTGGGTTACAGGGGACTGAATTACTGACATACTAGCCTTGAGGCAGCTGGGCAGTGCCTGGGGCAACTGAACTCCCTAAGCCAGTTGATTCTGGGTACATCACCTCATAGTTGACTCTAGAAAGCCCATCCATTCACATCCTCCCTGATTTAGTCTCCTGAAGAAACCTTATCCTCAATATCCTTCCACCCAGCTCCCAGGACTGTGGTGAGCAGATTAACTTAATATGTGTCAAAATAATGTGTTAAGTGCAGAGCAAAATAAAAATTAAGCTTTTGACTTTGGGAGGCTGCTAATGACAGGGGAGAGACACAGACTCTAGCATTAGTGGATGGAGTTAGTTAAATCCATTGGGGATTTAAGAGCTGAATTATATTGGGGGGGGGGGGCGGTTGTTAGCATCCCAGAGTCTTACCTGTGAAGTAATGATAGTTAAAATACTTCTTTGCAAGAAAAAGTATAAGTATGCTCTTTCTAAATGGTTAAGCATTCTATAAATATTCGGTGATGTTGTCATCTTCCTCAAGCTCTAAAATCTTAAAAAGATAAATCAGATCGACCCTCATGTTGGTTATAGAATCTGACTAAAGGTATTTGGTTTCCATGCTTCAATGTTATATATATTTATACAAAATAAGAGAGGAGACAATTACCTCCTGCCCAGCATGTCCCCGTGAGAATTTGATAAGCAGAACAATCATTCAGTTGGTATATTTCTACTGCCGTCAGGCTGAGGCAAGAGGCTACTTACGCAAATCAAGAGATTTGGGGAGACATATGCTGACTTACTGTTTACCAATGAGAAGTCAACACATTTTCCTGACCTTGGGAACTCAGCTCAAAGAGAAAGGTCAAGGACTCCAGCTCCAAAATGAGACAACACAGAAAAGAGTGGGACCAGGCTGATTTATTGATATTCTAACTTACTTATTATGGGTTATGTGTGAATATAAAAGAATACACAACTATACATTGATATGGGCTGACTGTGTCCCCCACAATTCATAATTTGAAGGCCCAATTTCCAATGTGATGTTGGTATTTTAGGAGATAATTAAAGTTAAATTAAGTCATAAGGGTGGAGTCCTAATCAGATCCTATTGGTGGCCTTATTAGAAGAGGAGATCTCTCTCTCTCTCTCTCTTTCTCTCTCTCTCTCTTTCTCTCTCTCTCTCTCTCTTTTCATGCCCATGTGCACACACCCAGGAAAAGCCACATGAACACACAATGAGAGGGCAGCTGTCTGTAAACCAGGAAAAGAGCTCTCACCAGAATCTGACCATGCTGGTCTCTGATCTTGGACTTGCAGCTTCCATCACTGTGAGAACATAAATTTTTGTTGTTTAAGCCTCAGGCTATGGTATTTTGTTATGTTCTCTGTTATTCATGTATTCAGAAAACAGTTCTTTCTGTGAATATAACCTGTGTTAAATACTGTGCTGGCCCCTGGGTTAACCAGTGTTATTAGAACCTGGTTTTTGCTTTTCAGTGATTCAGTTTAGTAAAATGGACGTAATTTCAATAAATTTTTTTATTTCAGTTATTGGAATTTTCAACTCTATAATTTCTATTTGATTCATTTTTATGACTTCCACTTTTTTGTTGGTAGTCTCCATTTGGTGAGGCATTGTTCTCACACTTTCCTTTAATTCTTTAGATGTGGTTTTCTTGAATTCTAAAAATATATAAAATAGATGATTTAAAGTCTAGTAAGTTCAACATTTGGCTTCCCCCGGGACAATTTCTACCGTCTGCCTTTTTTTCCTGAGTATAGACCAGCCGTGGGCAAACTACGGCCCACGGGTCGGATCCGGCCCATTTGAAATGAATAAAACTAAAAAAAAAAAGACCGTACCCTTTTATGTAATGATGTTTACTTTGAATTTATATTAGTTCACACAAACACTCCATGCATGCTTTTGTTCTGGCCCTCCAGTCCAGTTTAAGAACCCATTGTGGTCCTCGAGTCAAAAAGTTTGCCCACCCCTGGTATAGACCATACTTGTTCACATATCTTTTAATTGTTTTGTTGGAAACTGGATATTTAAAGTAATATAATACAGTAACTTTTGGTAATCAAATTATTTCCTCTACTCAAAGTTTGTTATTATTGTTGCTGTCTGTTTGCTTAGTGAATTTTCTGGACTAATCCTGTAAAGTGCATTTGATTTGTTGTGAGCAGGCACTAAAATCTCTACTCGATTAGCTTTGTCGGTGCTAATGATTAGAAAATGATAACTTTAAATCCTTTGAACCAATAAGCATCCTTGTGGTCAAGGGGCTCTGTATTTGTCACCACACACCTTCTAAACTTTGGCAGCTGACGACTCTTCCAGCTTGTCCAGATGTTCAGTGGTTTGCTCAGTGAGGTAGACAATTAATGGCAGATCCATGATCTCTACTCAGGTTCCTCAGCCCTCCATTTATTATTCTGTCCACAGCCATATAATGCAAAAGCTGTTAGCATGTCACGGTGAGCCCCAGTGCCAAGGGTAGCCAGTCGAAACTGATTTTGTTTGAGATGATTGTTAGAATATGAGACTCTCACCCACAAAGCCAACAGGAAAACTTGCCAGATCTTCTGAGGGCCCTTCAACCTTTCTGTTGAAAAAGGAAACCTTACTTCCTCACTACTTAACACTCATGTCACAGTTTTGGTGAGGCCTTGTCACAACTGGCAACATTCTCTGTCAGCTGAAAGCTGCTCATGCGTATACAGAAATGCAAATTAGAGTATGTGCCCTGAACTGAGAAGAAGTTAACAGCCCGTAATGGCCGCCTCTGGCGCTCCAGCGTTCTTGTGTCTTCATTAAGCAGCAACAAACGAGGGCGGTTTCTCATGACAACCAGTTTTGTCTTTTGATGTGTGGGTACTGATAACCTGATGGTTTATATTTCTCATAACGGGACACCTTCTTCTTGGGCTTTTATTTTTTCATTTGAGATTTAAAAGATTCAAAAATAAGCTTATACTCTTTCAATGATAGGGTCTTAGAATTGGGCATCCTGTTTAAGCAATCTTTTAATTTTATTAGCAAAGGAAACTAAGTCCCAAAGAAGCAATGCGATTTTCTGAGGTCCCACAGCCCAAGCTGGGAATGCTTTAGCCATTGTTTACTTTTCTTTCCTCGAATACACACTATAATCTCTCATTCAATTGTTTTGCATTTGTGCCACATCATCGTTAAATTTTCATACTTAAAAAACAATATATCAAGAATTGATTCTAGCCTATTTACTGGGTCAGCTCTTCAGACTGATGAGATACAGAGACTCATAATTAGGTAGAGGAAACACACAAAAGTTAACTAGCAAAATTATATATATATATCTCATATTGTTCCTTCAGGGAGTATGTCCATATGGTTAGTTGATGAAATATCTAATTGTTTTCCATTTGTTGAACACATATTATGCAAATACAATGTGACAAATGTTCTGGAAGGTAATAATGTGGATGAGACACAACCCTTGCCTACCTAGAGCTTGCAATTTAATAAAGCATCCAGCATACAAGCAAATATGCTAATAGATTGGTGTCATCACACACCAAACATACAAATAGTCAAGACTATGGATGACCTAGTCCTACAATGTTTCCGTATATCCTATTATATCTTTTCATTATTTCATCCATGTTTTGCTATCTCAGCCATTCTGGCATCTTATTCCTCTGGAATCATAGCTTGTGAGATAGTCTAGCAGAGTGTGTAAGCATGTGGGTGTGGAAGCCACAGAGCCTGGTGTGTATGCCAGCTCTACTGCTTACTAATCGGTGGGGTAAGTTAACCTCTCTTTCTTTCTTTTTTAAAAAATATATTTTATTGATTTTTTACAGAGGGGAAGGGAGAGAGATAGAGAGCTAGAAACATCGATGAGAGAGAAACATCGATCAGCTGCCTCCTGCACATCTCCCACTGGGGATGTGCCCACAACCCAGGTACATGCCCCTGACCGGAATCGAACCTGGGACCTTTCAGTCCGCAGACTGACGCTCTATCTACTGAGCCAAACCGGTTTCGGCTTTCTTTCTTTTTTTAAAATATATTTTTAATGATTTCAGAGAGGAAGGGAGAGGGAGAGAAAGATAGACCACAATGATGAGAGAGAATCACTGATCAGCTGCCTCCTGCATACCCACACTGGCGATCAAACCTGCAACCCAAGCATGTGCCCTGACTGGGAATCGAACCATGACCTCCTGGTTCATAGTCGACGCTCAACCTCTGAGTCACACCAGCCTGACTGTTCCTCTCTTTCTTCATCTCTATTACATAATGCTATCAAGTGCACATACAGATGATGATTAAGTCTTGCAGATTAATTTTCAAGTTAATGAGCACCTGAATACTTCTTGGAAGGCTTCGATGGGGGGCATTTGAAGAGCATTGCATTTGATAATCTTCAAGGTCCCATTTCAGGTAGAAGTGTCTAAGATCATCAATATAACCTACACTTTGTATACAAGGAAATAGGACCACATAGAGATATAAAAGGCTTGAGTTACTTTCTATACCTGATGTTCCCATGGTGTTTGCTCTACCTCATTTATGATACTTTCCAGCTTTAGCTTGGACGTGGATTCAAGCCCTAGTCCTGTCACTTAATGGTTGTGTTACTCTTGGCAATTTAACTTCCTGGAGCTTCAGTTTTCTTATCTGTAATACAATAAGAGTAGTACCTACATAATTATAATTTTTCTATAAGCATGAAATGAGGTAATCTATGTAAAAGTCCTGGCACATAAACCGTATCTAAGAAATACTGCTTTTCACCTCTTTCATGTTCATTCCTTTTCTTGTATGTAGTATGGTAATTAGTGAAGATGTTTCTTTTCCTGCAAGAACATTATTGCCTTGACCAGAAATTCCATAGTTTATTACCATTTGTAGAATTCTTTAATCCTTCTATCAATAGCTAACACATAGTAAGTGCTTAATAAATGTTAGTTGTAGGAATAGATAATGGAATCCTCTTCTGAAATTCAGATACTCTGGGGGATGAAGTGGATGTAAAAAATTTTTTTTACAGAATTAAATATCCCATTTGTTAATTTATAAACTTGGATGGCTTAATAGTTCATTGTTGTCAGCTATTTCTGAGCATAAACTGCTTGATAAGATTGGTAAACTTGAGGGCAAATTACCTAGGGATCTGATGTAGAGCAACGCAAGTGTTGGTAATGACTAGAAATGAATCCTCTGGTCTTACATTTTTATCAATTATTCAATAAACATTATTTTCAGTTCCTACTCCATACCTTTGTGTGGAGGAATATACAAGTGATTAAAATAAGATCCCTATTCTCAGCTATCTCACAGTATAATAGGGAAGATAGACTACACAGTACAGAGTGGAGTGTCATTAGTGGACATAGTAATACTATTATCTCCTCTAATTGCTTAACACACACTGAGCAGTCTTCTAAATGCTATTCTTAAATTAACTCACTTAACACTCACAGCCCTCTCTTTCAGTAGGTAATGTTAACATTTCAGTTTTACACACATGGGAAATGAAAACGAGTTAAGTAGCCAGCTAGAAATAACACCATTAGTGACTGACAGAGCTGGGGATTGAATCTCAGCAGTCTGGCTCCAGCGCTTCCACATTTCATAGAAGGCTCTTTTCCAAAGGGGAGAGTTCTGTTGCCGGGACGGTGGAGGAAGGCTTTGTGGACGGGCAGTAGCTCAGCTAGTGAAACAGCAGAGCTTAGCAATGAAAAGCAGCGTCTCTGGGTTACACAGACCCTATCTGAATCCTGCCTCTGCTTTTTATTAGCTATATTTTTTGGAGCAAGTTATTTAATTTTTTTTCAAAATATATTTTATTGATTTTTTACAGAGAGGAAGGGAGAGGGAGAGAGAGTTAGAAACATTGATGAGAGGGAAACATTGATCAGCTGCCTCCTGCACACCTCCCACTGGGGATGTGCCCACAACCAAGGTGCATGCCCTTGGCCGGAATCAAACCTGGGACCTTTCAGTCCGCAGGATGACGCTCTATCCACTGAGCCAAACTGGTGAGGGCTATTTAATTTTTTTATGTGTCACGTTCCTCAACTAGAAAATGGAATTAATGATGCGTATGTTGCAGATTTATAGGTATAGATCAGATGACAATGTAGGGAGAAGCAAAATCATTACCTAGTGGTGGATGCAGACAGAAAAGGGTGCTCCAGGGAGCAAAGAAAAGTTCTCATTGGGTCTTCACAGTGTCCCCCAAACTGAGGGTGAGGTGACTTCAGGGAACCTTCACCTGTCCCATAGGTGCCTCGTTGTTGGCCTGGTAGTGACTTTCTTTCTGAAACTCAAGTATTCCACCTCTGAAATGGGCACAGATTTACAGTGATGGCGAACCTTTTGAGCTCGGTGTGTCAGCATTTTGAAAAACCCTAACTTAACTCTGGTGCCCTGTCACATATAGAAATTTTTTGATATTTGCCACCATAGTAAAACAAAGACTTATATTTTTGATATTTATTTTATACATTTAAATGCCATTGAACAAAGAAAAATCAACCAAAAAAATGAGTTCGCGTGTCACCTCTGACACGCGTGTCATAGGTTCGCCATCACTACTCTGGAGGGACCCCAGGCCCATCCTGTTTGTGTGAAAAGAACCAGCTCCTTATCGGAGCAATAAACATGTTTATAAACAGAACAAGAGCAGGGCAGGACAGCACCAACCCTCACTCAATTGGCCTCAGATTCAGGTTGAATATTAAACTGGAAACTCCAAAAGTGATTATCGCACCTTGCAAAGTTCCTTCAGACAGGACCCACAGTTTTGTTTGTTGCTGCAAGTTGCCCAGAGACACACTGGGTTCAGAGGGACTCTGAGGAAAGGCCACACCCAGGAGACCCTGAAGGAGCTCCCAGGACCCCTGTAGGCCTCCTCCCCAAGACGCCATCCAAAAAGAGGGCATGCTGTTTCTGGGGCCGGGCAAACAGACTTGCAGTGACCTTCTTAGGCATCTATAAAACCAGGTCCAGGATGGTTTCCTTAGGTTTCTTTTTACAAAAATG
>NW_006282874.1:2966214-2967102 GCF_000327345.1 Myotis davidii
TAACTTTCAACTGCCAGGACTTAAAGGAGAACATAAAAAGCATACATAGTACATTACCCAAAGCTGTAGGAACAGCTACATGCTGGGCAAAGGGTCAATACTTAAAATCTCTCCTTGAACTGGAAAGATTTCTCCAATGTGGATAAAGAAAGTCTTGCTGAATTAGAATCTAAAGAGTCATTTGCAGCAAAATGGTAGTGGAGTCCTGGTCTGTACATGTGCATACAAACTCGCCTGTGCACACATGCAGGAGGACATGCCAGTATATTTATCCATAAGATCAAAAAAAGCCAAAAGTGTGACATGGCTGTGAAAAAAGCTAATACTGTCTTAGACTACAGAGAGAGATGGTGGCCAAATCCACGGACGCAGCGTGACGCAGAGGAAGTAACAAAGTCACAGAAGCCAGGAAGACCTGGCTCCACTACTTACATCTGTGTGGTCTTGGATCCATTCTGTGGCCTCAGTTTGATTACCTATAAAGTAAGGCTGGTTGCTAACTACCCACTCATGTGAACACTAAATGTGAACATATGTAAAGTGCTTATCAGGAGGACCTGGCTCCACTACTTATATCTGTGTGGTCTTGGATTCATCTGTGGCCTCGGTTTAATCACCTATAAAGTAAGGCTGGTTGCTAACTATCCACTCATGTGAACACTAAATGTGAACATATGTAAAGTGCTTAATATGGTGCCTGACGTGTGAGTGGCCAAGAAACATTAATTTTCTTCTCTAAGTTGGCTCCATTCCTGAACTGATACTGAGCAAATGCAAACAAGACATCAGGAAACAAATTAGGAATTACCCGGGGAAAGAAGACTTAGATGGTCAGGCTGGGGGGCTGGACTTAGCATGCTTCTCATTTTGTTAAAGAGAAAATAAACG
>NW_006282874.1:2967250-2969584 GCF_000327345.1 Myotis davidii
TACATGACCAAGGTTCATCTCCCCACTCAGCTGTAAGCTCCAGAAAGTGGGGCCAGGCCCATTTCCTAAATCATGCAGCCAGCCCCTCGCATGGGACCAGGTCCATGGAAGCCTCTCACATATGTGTGGAATACGGTGCCTGCCTGCAAGCCTCCCAGCCCTGTGAGTGGGACTTCAGAGGAAACCAGACACCATGAAGGTGCTGCTACTTCTGGAAATAGAGAGAGAAGATGGGTGCGCCAGACTTCAGCAACCTTGAGCAGCAGAAGCCAAATAATTTACCCAGAGTAACTGATGCCTCCTCATCCAAAGGTTCAGCTCTCCACCTCCGATTCCGGCTCCTCCATAGGGCCTTCATCTGAGCGTGTGGCCAGGTGGCCGAGGGTTAAAGGAGAGCAATGGCTTTGTCCTTGGGAGGATATTTTCAGAGTTAACGAAGTGGAAAACAGCAAAGTGAAACGAGGTCACGGCCCTGGAGAGGCTTTCAGGGAAGGCAGCCCTGGCAGGCAACCCAGGACCAGGGGGTCTCCTTTGATTGGCAGGGCGGCTTAGTCATGCAAACGAATGGGAAGAAAGCAAGAGGGGGTTACCTTGGTGATGAGCAATGATGGCAAGGGACAGGAGACATATGGCAAAGGAGGAAATGCAAAGTTATGTCAGCGCGCAGTGATTCATAAATAACAGCGAGAGGTCTGCAAAGGCAGATTGAAGGCATGCGGGATGTTATGTAACCAGGTCCCAGCGAGGCATGCGGGCATTAAGCATTCTAATGCGCAGGGCCTGAAGCACCTGCTCTGTGGCAGCAGCCTCTGGTACTGTGGCTCTGGAGACGCAGTTTGTACAGCTTAAAAACAACCTTTAAAAAATAATTTTCTTAATGCTTTGATCCGACGTTGGTTAGATCCCTTAAATACCTCTAGAATCCATTTCCATTTCCACCCAGGCCCACTCATTCATTCATGCTCACTCATCCATTCATTTGTTTACCCAACAAATTATTTAGCGTCTAGTGTGTGCCAGCTGCTAGGCTAGGCGGTGCGTTACTTCCCACTGCCCCTATTCAGGCTCAGGTGACAATCATCTCTCCGTGACATTCGTGCAACGGTCTTCACCTGGGTCCCCCGTCTCCAGTGTGTCCATGTCTAATCCTTTCCCACTCCTCAGCCAGGATGCTCGTTCTCAATTGCCATGCTACATGTGTCTCTCCCTGCTGTAACATACATTCGTCCACCTTTTGTAAACAGCATCTACCCCCCTGCTCATCCTCTGCCTCAGTGACATTTTTGGCAATGTTCCCTATGAGGGTTACTATTTATAAGTTGTCTTACCTGTTATGACTCAGTTGCCTGGTCAAGAGGTGGGCTGATGGCCTGTCCGGGCCAATCAGAGAATCCCACTTTACTCTGGCTGTAGGGGTGGGCTCAGGTTTAGGCATATGCCACAAGCTGAGCCAATCACAGCAACTTTCTGAGCGCTAACTGGAGCTATAAGGCAGAAGCAGGATTCAAGAGGCAGAGGCTCTCTGTGTTCACTTTCTATGGCTGTGTAACAAACTACCACAGCCCCAGGGGCTTCAACAGTGATGACTTATTAGCTCACGCTCTGGAGGTGAGAAGGCTGCACGGCACGTCTCAGTTCTCTGCTCAGACTGAAGAAGCTGAAATCAAGGTGTTGGCAGGTCCTAGCTTCCCGCTGGGGGGTCTGGGGAAATTCACTGTCAAGCCCGTGTTTGCAGAATCGAGTCCTTACAGCTGTAGGACTGTGTTCCCAGAGTCCTTGCCGGTCGTCAGCTAAGGGCTGCTCCGAGTTCCTAGAGACTATTCACTTTCCTTGTCCCATCGCACCCTCCATGTTCAAACCAGAAAGAGTGCGTCGGTTCCCTCCTTCGTCTTCTTTGACTCTCTTACTTCCACTTCTGCCAACATCTGGAGAAAATGTTCTGCTTTAAAAAAATGTATTGAATCTATGGGGGTGACATTGGTTAATAAAATTATATGGGTTTAGGTGCATAATTTTATAATATAATGTCTGTATTTTGTATTGTATGTTCACCACCCAAAGTCAAGTCTCCTTCCATCATCATTTACACCTCCGTTACCCTCTTCTACCTCCATCACCCCCTTTCCCTCTGCTAATCACTATACTCTTATTTGTGTCTATACATTGCTTTTTTTGTTTTTTTCTTTGCTTAATCCCTTCACCTTTTTACCCAGTCCCCCAACCCTCTTCTATGCTGACAGCTGTCAGTCCATTCTCTGTAACTATGAGTCTGTTTCTATTTTGCGTGTTAGATTCCACATATAAGTGAAACCATGTGCTAAAATGTTCTGCTTT
>NW_006282874.1:2970022-3048699 GCF_000327345.1 Myotis davidii
AAACACACACATACCACCCACTCATGCATGCACACACAGACTGGTATACATGGATGCACACAGCCTGCACACACATGCACAGTTCAGTGCATGCCATGGTCTTCCTTGAGTGTGCCTGACTTTCTCTCACATAGGCTTACCCTTTGCCTTGAAGAGCACCTCCAACCCCATCCCCCCCAAACTGACTCCTATTTGTCATTTTGCTTTCAACTAAGAGATTGGTTTCTCTAGACCAGGGGTGGGCAAACTTTTTGACTCGAGGGCCACAATGGGTTCTTAAACTGGACCGGAGGGCCGGAACAAAAGCATGGATGGAGCGTTTGTGTGAACTAATATAAATTCAAAGTAAACATCATTACATAAAAGGGTATGGTCTTTTTTTTTTTTTAGTTTTATTCATTTCAAACGGGCTGGATTCGGCCCGCGGGCTGTAGTTTGCCCACGGCTGCTCTACACGCTTTCCTTGACCACCCAAGAAAAGCTTTGTAGCTTACCCAGGTCTCCCACAATACCTTATGCTGTCTTTACAATATTACACAACATTGTGATTGCAAATCTCTTTGCCGTTTCTATGAACAGACTTAATGTTGTGAAGGAAGGGCCCTGTGCATTCACACTTACATCTCTCGAACTTAGCTCAGTGCCCAGCACACAGTGATCACGGAATAAATGTTTGTTGAATAAAAGAATTAATCTGGCATTACACAGCCAGCATCTAATGAACAATAAAACTCTCTCCAATTGATGGTAATTCAGATTTTACCCTGAACGCCCTCACTAAAGCTTACCATGGACTCCTTTTCTTAAAATTTTCGGCTGATCTTGACCTCTTGCCTGAAGTGATGAACAGGGGCTTAAAATCATCTTTTGGAAAAACCACTCATAGACACACCATCAAAATCAAGCATAAAAACTCATCGACACAGACAACAGTATGATCATTCCCAAAGGGAAGGGGGCAGAGATGTAGTAAAGAATAATAGGGTTCAAATATATGGCCATGGATGATTTGCTTTGGCTGGTGAACACAGAGCAATATACAAATGATATTTATTGTACACTTGAAACATATAATTTTATTAACCAATGTCACCCCAATACATTTAATGATTTTTTAAAAAATCTTTTGGATCTGAAAACCAATGCTATTATTCTCTTACTGGCCTCCTCAGTATGTAGCCCCTTGTTTCTGCCTTTTTGAGGGGGACAGCTCTGGCCTCTCTGGAACTACCTTGGCAACAACATAGCTGGTCTCTCTGGTTTGTGGCTCTGAACTTGGACTGATTCCCATGGCTGCCAACCTGCCAGATTGGACTTGGCTCTGGCAACAGGGAACCAGGCATCAGCTGTCAGACTATTATCTCCAGTCTCTTTGAACTGGAATCAATAATTTTTTTCCTTCCACATGGTTGGTTCCAATCACTTCTAGCCAATTCTCACCAGGACAGCAGTTACATCATCAGCTTCAGTGCATCGGTGGGTGAAGTCTGGGCTTGGTGTAGCTGCTGAAAGCTGAGTATCCAATGACACTGAGATGAACTCAAGTGCATGTCAAATGAGAGCTTCACACTGCTTGGTTATTAACTAGATTCTTACAAAGGAATATCACTCATCACTTTGTCAAAGTACCATCACACCCTATCACTAACATATGCCATTTTTACTTATGTGAATTGCCTGCCAGATTGCATGTGAATTTATTGCTGGTCCGTTTTCATGCCTTGGAGCATTTGATCCAATCATACTTCTCATGGCTGTGTGTTCTGGAGGAGTCTTGCTGATAACAGAGATTTGTACAAATGCTAACTTCCTGACTCCACTGGAAATTGACATCAACTTATGGCAACCTCGGATCACAATACTTCTTTAGGTGCTAGGTATTAGGCTTGCAGGTAACTCTTCACCTCTGTCTCTTCTCTCAATGGCCAAAGGTTCATATAGGTCAGTGATGGTGAACCTATGACACGCGTGTCAGAGGTGACACGCGAACTCATTTTTTTGGTTGATTTTTCTTTGTTAAATGGCATTTAAGTATATAAAATAAATATCAAAAATATAAGTCTTTGTTTTACTATGGTTGCAAATATCAAAAATTTTCTATATGTGACATGGCACCAGAGTTAAGTTAGGGTTTTTCAAAATGCTGACATGCCAAGCTCAAAAGGTTCGCCATCATTGATATAGGTTGACTACTTTCCTGCCTGCATCAAATTTATTTCCACTCTTTTCCTAGTGGGAATGTAGTTGAAGACTCAGGATATCTCCTATATGAATTGAAATAAATAGAAACACTGACTATATTGTTAACACTGGTCAAGCAACTTCCTCTTAACTTCTCTTTTCCCACCAGCAAAATTGACATGTTTGAACCCAGGACTCTCTCATGACCCTACTGGTCTCTAATTCCTAACTTCCAACTGAGTTCTGTCCTTCAATTTTCTTAGGTTACTTTTGTTATCCATTTTCTACATTCTTCAATAAACTGCCTTATTTCCAATCTTATTTCTTATTGCATCAATGATGTTAGGCTTAAGTGATTGAGTGCTGTCTCATTTCATGGGGTTCAATATGTACTGCACTAACTGTCTTATCTTTCTAATAGTCCCTAGTTTAGTAATTTTCTTGTCAATCAATAGCTTATTTGGAAGGTTTTTATGTGTATGTGTTTTACTTTTTGAAAGAATTTCTTTTAATAAAAGCAATACAGAGAGAAAAATCAATGAAACTAAAGGCTGGCTCTTTGAAAAGATCAATAAATTTGATGCCTAGAAATTCTATCTAGGCTAACCAAGAAAAAAGAGAGAAGAAAAAATTATTAATATCAGAAAGAAAAGCGGGGCCATCACTATTGATGTTCTGGACATTAAAAGAATTATGAAGGAATATTATGAACAACTCATGTCCACAAATTTGATAATGTAGAGGACATGGATCAATTTCCTGAAAGACACAACTACCAAAACTCACACAAAGAAAATAGGATCACCTGAACTGGACTATTTCAATTATAGAAATTAAATCAATACTTAATAAGGTGCTATGGGCTGAATGTTTGTGCCCCTCTCCCCAAATTAATATGTTAAAGCCCTAACCCTCAAGGTATTAGGAGGTAGAGCCTTTGGGAGGTGATTAGGTCATGAGTGTGGTCCCTTAATGAATGGCATTAGTGTCCTTATAATATTCTCAACAGAATATAAGCAAATAGAACCCAACAATATATAGAAAGAATTATACACCACAACCAGGTAGGATTTACTCCAGGTATGAAAGGCTGGTTGAACATTCAAAAGCCAGTTAATATAATCACCACACCAACAGGATAAAAATAAATAACAAATGCTTTATGAACTGACAGAGAAAAACAAATTAACAAAATTTAACAAAATTAACATGTCTTAAAAAACACTCAGAAAACAAGAAATAGAATAAACTTCCTTGATAAAGAACATCTGCATAAAACCTACAGCTAAAGTAACACAATGGTGAGAAACTCAATGCTTTCTCCCTAAGACTAATGCGTGTCCTCTCTCACTACACTTTTTCTACATTTTACTAAAAGTACTAGCTAGTGCAAAAAAATTTCTTAAAAGGTTGGGAATGAAGAAATAAAATATTTACTTTCCAGAAGAGATTATTGTATATTTATATGTATATTGTATATAATTCTAAAGAATTAATAAAAAACTTCTAGAACTAGTGAGCAACCATAGCTATATAGCAAGATACACAGTTAATGCACAAAAATCAATTGCTTTGCTATATATCAGCAATGAACAGTTGGGATTTGATATTGGAAAAATGTACCATTAACTAAACACCAATTTTTTTTAAAAAAAAAACTATAAATATAACAAAGTATGTACAGAATTTAGAAATGGAAAACTAGAAAAATCCAATTCTTTCCAACTGACCCATAGATTCTGTGCAATCCCAATCAAAATCCAGTAATCTATTTTTTCACATATTGCAAATAGATTCTGAGGTTTCAAAATACCTAGAATAGCCAAGACGAACCAAAAGAAAGGAACAAAGTTGGAGGACTCACAGTACCCAACTTTAAGGCTTACTCTAAAGCTACAGTAATCAAGAGAGCATGGGGTTGGGGAAAGAATAGATACATAGATCAATGTGACAGAACAGAGAGTCCAGAAATAGACCCACACAAATACAGTCAACTGATCTTTGACAAAGGAGAATCGGCACACATTTTGGAGCAGCCCCACTCTCCACCATCTTTCTCTGAGGACCTGACCCACACCTTGAATATCCCAAATCAGTAAGAACAGCTTATGGACCTAAGCATAGCCCTAGCAGAAAGGAACGTTTTTGTTGCTGAATTATACCTAATATTCTGCTGCTGAACTACATTTAAATAGCGATTGTGTCCACCTGCCCCTATCCCCTGGTATCTTGGTTGGCAGTCAAACATACAGGGGATGTTGCTGGTCACAGTATACACACATTCATGAGGCCCATGATGGTCCAACTTAGGGCCAGGAATTTAAGTTTGTGAGTGGAGTGTTCTGTCTCACCCTCTGACATTCTCCTGCTACTGAAAACTGTGTGTCTCCTCTTCTCTTATTGTCTCACTGTAGCATCATCTTTAGTCCTCCGGAGTTCCCTCCTGTACGTACAGTGGAATTCACTAGGTCAGCGAAGGCTAGGGTCAGGGGTGATATAGCAGGTCCACCAAAGCAATACACAGCAGTCAGTGGCTGTCCCAACAGTAATGCCTTCAAAGGTTGAAAAACTTGATTGCGGAGCTGGATGTGCTTTGATTCTTATTGCTCTGGACCCTTCCCCTGCTTGGTTAAGGGCACCCGGATATTAACATCATAACTCACACTAGCGCACGAATGGCTCAGCTATTCCGGCATAAGCTTTACAAACGTTACCTTGTACCCACCGTATTCTCAGAAGAAGGCCGCCTGGATAGTGCCAATATTATGCCCACCCCCCTTTTGGTCACATGTCCCTGACATGCAATTAAAACGGACATGTATCAGAAGATACCCTTAGGTTTGATTTCTCCAAGAAGTTCCCTCTTTAAATTCTCCAAAGACAAGGTAATACTTCCAAATATGTGTTTTAACCATGTTTGCTATTAATCTCTGGTGGATGGCAGGAATCCTTGAGAGATTTGGGGGCATTGCTTCAAATTGACACACCTCCTGTGAGATGTAAGATATGATTTCCCTCTTTTTTCCTGTCAGCCAGGGGTATTTTAAAATAATCTACAGCTTCTGCACTTTTTCATCAACAGAGAGCAAGAATTTTACAGTTTTATTTTCTGTTGAATCCTCAGCAACTGAACCAGTTTCTAGGAGGCTCACTGGAGATTTGCAGACTAAAATCTCTTATTCAGTGATTTATAAACAGCTGTTGAGTGGACTAATGAATGAACTGCTCTCTGAAAAGTTTAGGAGACAGTGTATGATTTGATGCTCACCTACCCAGACTATGGTATATCCACACACGTATTTAGTTTTCTTTCTTATTCCTTACCAAGAGATGGGGGCACAGGGACTATGGAATGGAGAGTTTCTGTAGTTAATCACCATTCAAATGCTCTTACAAGTTCTTGACTTTGAAAGGAAAATGGTTTCTAGACCTTTCCCTTAATGATCAAGAGCTTTGCCCTAGCCGGTTTGGCTCAGTGGATAGCGTGTCAGCCTACAGACTGAAGGGTCCTGGGTTTGATTCCAGTCAAGGGCACATGCCTGGGTTGCAGGCTCGCTCCCCAGTGTGGGGCATGCAGGAGACAGCCAATCAATGATCCTCTCTCATCATTAATGTTTTTCTCTTTCTCTTCCTCTCTGAAATCAATAAAAAATAAGAGCCATGCACTTCTAATGGACGATGCTCACATTCCATTCATGAGGACAGAGAATATCACCCTTGCGTGCGACTTTCTCTTTCTATTCTTCTACTCTTCGTATTACCAGGGAATCCTGCACGTGAAAATTCGCAGGATCTAATCTGGGAGGTGGGCATGTGGGTGATGATCCTTGAGAAAAGGCAGGGCCTGGTTAGGTTTCCTTCGCTTATGATTTCTCACTGAGGCGGTTTCTGCAGGAGGGGCCAAACCAGTTCCATATCTGGGGACTCTGCGCCCTGTGGCCGCTGACTGTGCCGGGCTAGATCTTCAAACAAGGGAGTTCGTTACAACACATGCCTCCATCCTCTCTGTGTCCTGGGTCCGGAGGCCAGTCAGTGGATGCTTTTCATTGGTTCTAAGAAAATGCCCCCTGAGGAGTTATAGCCCACAATAACAAGCGTAAACCACGGCTGGGCTTTGTTTTTCAAGCTGCTCCAGTCTTTACTGCCCACTCCCGAGACCCACCGGACACAGGTGATGAGGAGATGGCTAGGCAGCTTGCCATGGATCTTTCCTGGCAGGACACAGGCCAGGCCCGTTTCCAAGACCTTTTCATCCATTTCTAATCCTTTGCATTGAACCCCTCCACCTTTCGAATACCAGAGCCGAGTCCTCTTTGCACATGTGTCCCAGGCCCCCACCGTCCCCCCGCCAGATGGCAGATCAAGGAGGGATTGTCCGCATTGAGGGATGCTGGGGTCACCTTGTCCTGGAAGCTTGGCAAGGTCTTGGGGAGCCTGTGGAGGTATACCCACACCTTGCTTCCTAGTCTGGAAAACCAGGATCCAGGATTTCCACATCAGAGCCTCTGCTGGTCTGTGGCTCACCTCGCAGAAGGCATCTCTTTGTTTTCTTTCCCGAGTAGCTTCCACCCCAGAAGAAGTTGAGCCATTTGATTCAGTGGAGAAATAAAGACGTGTTTTATGCAGATGCACACCAGGGGATGCTTGCTCTAAGTCAGTGGTTCTCAACCTTCCTAATGCCGCGACCCTTTAATACAGTTCCTCATGTTGTGATGGCCCCCAACCATAAAATTATTTTTGTTGCTATTTCATAACTCTAATGTTGCTACTGTTATGAATCATAATGTAAATACCTGATACGCAGGATGTATTTAGGCGAACCCTGTGAAAGGGTCGTTCGACCCCCAAAGGGGTCGCGACCCACAGGTTGAGAACTGCTGCTCTAGGTGGTCCTGTGACGATCTCTCCATCACAAAAACTCCAGCTCCAGGAAACAGGCTCCTTTGCAACACATGCTCTCCCAGGATTTGGCTCCCAATTTCTCTGAGCACCTGCTGGCCCGAGCTCAGCTTTGTGGGCTGCTTCCAGGACTGGGCCTCTGGTGTTCCCTCGGCCTTCTTTGTTGCTGTCCCTCCGATAGAGGCACTTCTACAGACAGCATCCTGGCACTGGGGTAGAGCATCCAAAACACAGCTTCACCTTTTGATAAAATACTATTTCCCTTCAGGGCTAAGGGACGTAACTTTTCTAATAATGTTCCCTGTTGCTGATGTGGTCTTTTGAGCTTTTCATAGGAGGCTTCTGATTCTAGACTTGACTCCCTGGCTATGCTAACTTGTATCCATCTAATTTTCCCTTCAGAAATGGGAACTCTTTAGAGTATGTTATATATGGGAAGGTGGGTGTGTAGATCAATTTCTGTTGCTAATCCAACTTGCTCCTTGGGAGGGTGATTAGTCTGAAAAGCTTGTCATAGCTCAGAGAAATCATGTAAGACTCATTATCTTGCTGATGCATGGTTTCTGAAATTGACACTATCCTGTGTCATACCACTTCCTGGTCCTTCAAACCACTGATAGATTCTCTTAACACTGACTCATTATAAGAAGGGTTTCTTGCCATTTCCCTGCACCATTCTTCTAGCAATTGCTTCCTACTTGAATGACTCAAGAAAACTAGGAACTATATGAATCATGTATTAGCAAGATACAGGGTAAAAAAGCATCCTGTAATGAGCTCACACAATTAACAAGGATGTGTCTTCCCTGCTGTCTGCCCCCTTCAAAATGGAGCGAGGGTGCCCCTGCCCTCCCTTCTGGTCTGTTACATTCGTATATGCACAAAAGAATGGAAAACAGGAATTCAACCAAAATTCGTATACGGTTGTTCACAGAAGCACTAGTCACAACAGCCAAAACACGGAAACAACCCCAAACCCTTCAACTTATGGATGGATAAATACAATGTGAAATATTTCAGTCAATGGAATGCTATTTAGCCATAAAAAATAAAGTACTGATACATGCTACAACGTAAGTGAACCTTGAAAGTATTATACAAACTAAAAGAGCCAGACACAAGAGTGTACATATTGTCTGATTGTATTTATAGGCAATATCCAGAACTGGAAAACCCATAGAGACCGATTTGTACAGTAGTTGCCAGAGGACAGGGGAATGACGAGTGACTACTAAGTGGATACTGGGTTTCCTTCTGAAGTGGTGAAAGTATTCTGCAATTAGATGGCTATGACGGTTACAACATTGTGAATGTACTGAATGCCATTGAATTTGGACACTTTAAGATAATTAAAATGGTTATGTTATGTGTATTTTGACTACAATAAAAATATTGAAAAGAGTATGAAAGTTATAAGACAAATGAATTAGAATACTTATATATCATAGGACTGGGCAAGGCCTTCCTATATATAAACTCCTAAAGCCAGAGATAAAGGAGGAAACAATATAGCTACTCAAAAACTCACAGCTTCTGCTTGGTATAATATACCAGAATAATGCTTCTGATACATTTGAGATCTATTTGAGAACCAAAGGGCAAAGGAAACGAAGGGGAAAATAAACAAATGGGACCACAGCAAAATGGAAAGTTTCTGCCCAGCAAAAGCAACCATCAACAAAATGAAAAGAGAGCCCACTGTATGGGAGAACATATTTGCCAATGACACATCTCACAAAGGGTTAATTTCCGTCATATATAAGGAATTTGTACAAATCAACAAAAAGAAGATAAACGATCCAATTAAAAAATGGACACAGGATCTAAATAGACACTTTTCCAAAGTGGACATACAGAAGGCCAAGAGACATATGAAAAAATGCTGAAAGTCACTAATCATCTGAGAGATGCAAATAAAAATGGCAATGAGGTATCACCTCACACCTGTCAGAATGGCTACCATCAACAAATCAACAAACTACGCATTGGCCAGGATGTGAGAAAAGGGAACCCTCGTGCACGGCTGGTGGGGATGCAGACTGGTGCAGTTACTGTGGAAAACAGAATAGAGTTTCCTAAAAAAATTAAAAATGGAACTCCCATTTGACCCAGTGGTCCCACTTCTAGGCATATATCATAAGAAACCAAAAACACCAATCAGAAAGAATGTATGCACCCCTATGTTCATAGCAGCACAAGCCATAGAAGTATGCAACGGACTGAGGTTTTCAGAGGGAAGGTGGGGTGGGGTGGTGGAAGGGGAGTGATTAACCAGGGAATTTATGTGCATATACACATAGCTGCTGGACACAGACAATAGGGTGGTGAAGGCCTAGGAGGGGCAGGTGTGAGGTGGAGGGGGTCATTGGGAAAAACAAACAAACAAAGGGGACATTGGTAATACTTTCAACAATAAAGAAAAAAAGCGTAAAACTATACATATATACCACAATTCAATGAAAAAATTTAAAAGCAATAAAACAGTAACAAATATTAAGAAAATTCACAAAATGCAAATGCTTTCAAACATAAACATGCTTCCTTTCACTAATATTTTTAAAATAAAAATGGAAACAAAGAAATAGTCTTTACACGTATGAAGTTAAGACACTAAAAACATCCTAGGTAGACAAGAGAGTATAGACATGGGCACTCTATATGCTCCTGGAAGTGTAAATTGCTAGAGGAATTTTCAAAGTTTTATCAACATTTAAAATGTGCATAACCTATGTCCTTCGAATTCCACTTAGATAATTTTATACTATAGAAGTTTACTTTATATCACAGAAGTAATAGCATGAGAGTCTTAAGGTATACATATGTAAGAATTGTTATTGCGGCTACATTTTTAATATCAAAAAGAGTGGGAACAGCCTAAAGGACTTCCAATGGGGTGGTAATCATTTCAATAAAACAGACTGTAGCGACGTGCTCTACAACCATTAAAAATAATGAAGTAGAGCCGATCAGGAAGCACTGAATGGGGAAGGTACCCACTATATACAATTATGTGGGGGAAGGAAGACAGTGAAGGATATTTAGAGTACGATCTCAAAACTGAGAAGGGGAAAGGCTAGATCTGTCACCCAAAGTATAATTTTGTCACCATGATCAAATTTTTATTTTATTTTTTGCATTTATTTAAAAATAACTATATCTTTCTGTCTTTATAACTTGGAAAAAAATGTACTTTCCTCCCAGACTCATCATCGCTATTCCCACCTGTGCTCTAGGGACGGAGAAGGAATCTCTATGTCGCGATTAGAGACATGTGCTCTGCAAGCTTGCGTGCTCACCGGCCTCGGGGGGAACCCACCTTCTCTTACCTCCTCTTCCGGCTTCAGGTGGGCTTCTGGCTGCGGCTCCAATTTCCCCGTGAGTCACCCCTGTGTTAACACAGGCTAATGGGGAGATGAGCCCTGGGAGTCCATGCGCCGTTACCTCATTTGCACTGGGCCTCTGGGGCTGTGGTTTGCATTTGTAATTTTCTAATTTGTAAAATGTGCTGCCAGAAATAGCAACAAATACGCCTCAAGGCATCCAGAGTTGGGTTCCAGGATCTGAAATGTAAACACATGAAAGCCAGTTAGCAGGTGGCTCACAGACCGTTCACATCTTCTCACTGGGCCCACCACCTTCCCAACTGTCCTTCTTCATCGGCTGCCTTTCTCCTCTTCTTCCTCATCTTCATACATGTGGACGAAAAAAGGGCCACATGTTAACCTGACTAACTCAGGGGAGGCCCGTGGCAGCCTTGCAAACTCAAGAGACCTAAAGTAACCACAGAGGATGGTCTGAAATGAAAAACATTTAATTAAAAAGCAGTTTATAGTGGGGAGTTGTGTCCTAGGCCATATATTCCTTGACAAGATCAACCACAATCTTTACTGAGCCTACTGTCTTTTTGCATCTAAGATAACGAACCTGTGAATGGTCAGGGTAACTTGTAACTTCCCTTTTTCCAGACCGCTCAAGGCACAACCAAATATGCCAGGGGCCAGGGTGCCGGGACCAGACCATCAATTCCTTCATTGTTACTGCTCAAGGCACAACCAAATGTGCCAGGGCGCCGGGACCAGACCATCAATTCCTTCATTGTTATAGTTATCATGCTAATTGCTGACTGTTAACCATCCCGTACCCACCTAAGTAAAAGAAGTGTATGTCTATCGTTTTCTTTTTTATCCAATCCCAGAGGTCCCCCCGCCCCGCCCCCACTGCTTCGCTTTCTCCCGCCTCCCTAATCTATCACCAATGGATTTCATGAAACCCATTTACATCTCCTCCTTTGATGGTAATTTATACAACAAGGTGAAAAACTGCCATTCTCTGGAGCATGGAGATTCTGCTGCCTGGCAATTGTTGACAGTTTGGCTCAAATAAACTCACAAAAATTCTGAGCAGGTTTGGATGTTGTTGTTTTTACATTAACATACATACTGGGTTTTTGTAAATGTAGAGAGTCAGTAAGAAAAATGGTTTCCTGCCTGCCGCATAGACCAACAACACACAACAGCCAGACAATTCTTAAACCTGGGTGCCTGGGGACCAGCACCTGCCCAGCCTGCTATGCAGAATTACGGTACAGGGGCCAGAACTGTGGGTTTGTGGAAGGGATGAGAATGAGCGGTTCCATTTTGGTCACGTCCAGTTTGAGCTACTAGCATCTGAGAGATATCCGGGAGGGATCCACGCATCTGGTGCATAAGAGAGATCTGGGCTGTGGACACTAGATACGGAGTCACCGGCTCCTAAGATCACCCAGCTAGTAAGTGGCAGAGTTGGGATTCACACCCAGGTTGTGGGACTCCCAAACCCTGAACATAGCCATGTGCAATACAGATGAATTCTTAGATGACCCCAAGGTCTGCGCCAAGGTTGAGATCCTAAAGATGGTGTTACTGCCGGTGGCTGTGGTCCCAGACAAGCCTTCATCCCTGAACCTCCTTTTCTCATCCCATACCCTTAGGGGGCTCAGAGACATCCTGCCCTTTGCTCTGCTCTCACAGGCTGTTTGCAGAAATTGGCTCTAGGCTCCTGAAGCTTCAATCTGACAGCTTTTAAAATATAAATTAAAGAGAAAGAGTGAGAGAGAGAGAGAGAGAGGAAAGAGAGAGACGTCTATGTGAGAAAGAAACATCGATCGGTTGCCTCCCAAATGTGCCCGACAACCTGTCTTGGCCTCAGTTTTCTCATCTCTAAGGTAAGAAAGAGAATGGCAGCCCTGCATCGGGGCCAAAGCATTCATGGCCACAGATGGCCTCGTGAATTTCAAAGGCGTACACAAATATGTGGTGTTGCTGTCATTATTACGGTGGTATTGGTTTTTACTGGCTGTTGGGCAGCCCCTCTGACTATGGCAGGCACTGGTAATCACTAAGCCCCTGACTGTGAGCTCTATGAAGACAAGGATCAGGTCTGTCCTGGGTAACTAGGTCTGACCACAGAGCACAGATTGGGGCACATGACATTGTGCTCAAGAATAATTGGCTGAAGGGATAATTTAATCCCACATTCATGAGCCTGAGATTCACAAAGCTGGAGCCTCTATTCCATATAACCGTAGGCAAGTCATTCACCCACAATGTGGCTTTCTGTTTCACTTAGAAACAGGATAACCGTACGTTGTTAGGGTCAAATGAAACTATACGGGTGAAGCTCTAGGCTCATCTATGACGTGCTGCTCATCTTACATGTTTGGAGCTATTCTAAGTCGCGAGGACAATCAAGTCAAGATTCACGGAGTGCTTGCGGCGTTGCTGGCCCAGTGCTGGCCATGCGGTCTACCGAGATAAAAGCCTCACATTCTGCCTTGAGCAGATCCGAACCTGTGGGCCCTGGGAGCCGAGCTGGCCCTGGGAGCCGAGCCGGGCTTGATCCCCAACTGGCCTGTGAGCAGCGATTTCAGATTCAACAGGAGGAGGTCTTTCTCGCTTTCAAAGGACAGCTGGGCTTTCAGGTGTTGAGATGAGTTGAAACTCAAACATTTGGTGAGGGAATGGAGGGAGTCTATATAAATAGAAAGTAAGTAGGAAGAGATTTTATTGAGGGAATGAAAAAAGCTCCTGGCCAGCCTTCAAAGTGGTGCAATTTCATAGAAATCTCCCACTTTGAAATGGCTTGTCCCTAATTCAGAAAGTTTCATCCTCTGTGATAAGCAGAATCTAAAGGGCTCTAGTGGCCTCTTTTTGCTTTAATGGGCCCTGGAGCTCCAAGTTTCCATTTTCTACCCTAACCAGAGGCAGAGGGAGCCAGCAGAGGATTGCACAGACACAGACACAGCCATGAGGTCATCTGGGGGCATTATTCTAACCGATTATTCTGGAAATAAAAATTTCTTGGGGAGGAATGTGCTAAAGGGTTTTAAAAATAAATCTAGGAGAGAGAAAATACAGAGCTTACAGTTCATTTAAGTTCAGCTTCACAGCTAAGACAGCTTCTAGCATCTGGCTGACACATATGGACCGTGGAGGAATTCGTTGAGCACCTATTTAGCTATCAACTCCTATACCAGGGAGCCAAGAGAGAACAGATTAGTGGTTTTCCCCAGGAAGCAATTCCAAACTGGAAGTGGGTCCCAGTCTACAAAGAACAGTCTCTGCCGCCTTCTAAAGATGTCAGTTCTCACTCATTATGTTCCTTATTGTCTTGGTTAAACATTTTTAAAAGCTTTCTTAGTTGCCCTGCTGGTGTGGCTCCCGCTTCAATTCCCGGTCAGGGCATATGCCAGGGTTGCGGGCTTGATCCCCAATGTGGGGTGTGCAGGAAGAGGCCTATCAATGATTCTCTCTCATCACTGATGTTTCTGTCTCTCTCTCCCTTCTTCTCTGAAATCAATAATAATATAGATATTTTTTAAAGTTTCCTTAGGCTTTCCTGGGGAAGACAGTGATATGGCCACGTGTAGTCAAACCATGATAACATCCCGACTTCCCACATCAGTCTGAATGCTTCCACAGTTCTATGCCAAAGAACTCCTGACATCTTTGCCTCATTTATTGTAGGTCATTACTGTGTCCGAGGTCCAAGGGGCCAACCAAGCAGACATCGTTCTTGAGTTATGGATGAATCCTCCAAGTCGATGGCTTTTGCAGTCAGGGGTCCCCAGTGTCCGTGGCATGTATGAGGCAAGTTCTGCAGTTATTTTTGTGCGGGGGCTATTTTCCCTGGGTTACATTTCTTCACTGAGATTGGCCTCCCCAGGAGCCTCGGTACTGGCTTGGATGCAATGAGGGGACATGGGAAAAATCTTTAGGGGGAAAGAAGGCATCTTGTGAGTTATCTCTTTTCATTGGTAAGGTCATTGCATGTTTCCAAGAAAATGGGAGACGTTCTCCTTCAGCCAGACAGACTGGAGCCCCTGTGGGTACAGTCCAGCAGTCATGCTGGGGTGTCGCTCTCTCTTTTCCAGGGGATTCTGCACCTGTTCCTTCTAGTGTTGGTGGTGGCAGCAGTAACAGCCTGCGTGGCAGCCATGGAAACATAGCATGCCAATGCTAGGGCCAGAGTGACAGAAAGTATGTTCGTCTGAGCTGAGGTAATGGAAAAAAAAATCAAATCCAACAAAATCCCCTTAATTGATATTATGCCAAAGAAATTCTTGCTCTTCTACTTTCTTATCGCAAAACATCTTTAAGTCCAAGCCCTGGGGAGACTTTCATATATAAGCAGACCATTTAGACTAGTCAAGGTACTGAATTCCAAGTCTTGGGTAAGTGTCCCCATGCCGGTGAATTCTCCCCTATCCAGTGTCATGGTCTGCTCATCTGACTCACCATCCTCAGGCCCCACTCCCATCCACGTTCTTCCATTTCTGCAAGGACATATTAACCTGTGCTTCCTCAAAGTGTGCCAAGTAGATGAACAGCGCCACGTGTCCCCGTCTAAGGGTGGCACTTGTTAATATTACAGCTGTTACTTTACAAACAAGGAAACTGAGCTTCGAGAGGCCAGGATGATGCAAATAATGAAGGGAATCCTGGAATGAAATCTAGGTGTCAAAGTTCCAACTGCACGCTATGTCCTGCACATAACCAATCAACTCAGCAGCAGCCCAATCACTCAAAATCTGAGGGAACATCCATTGAAACAGAAATTCCTACTGCATAATATCAGCCAAGGCCAAGTTAAAATGGACTTTTATTCATTTACTGTCTCAGATTATGGGAGACCATGTGCCCCTTGGAAGACAAAGATGCTAATGCACAACATCCCTGGGAGGTAAGTGGGGCGAGACTTCACACGTTCACCGCTCAGCTGGGGAGTGTACAGCTCAGAGTTGGACTGTTTTGCTGGAGTCTTACAAGTTTCCAGGATGGGGCTGCCATTCTAGCCCAGTCTCTTCTACTCCAAAGCTCATGTTCTGCCCACTAATCTTCTCCAAGTATTTTCACCTTATTCAACAATTTGTTACTCAGGCTGCTTCAGGTTGAACCATTACTGATTACCATTTTCAGTTTCCTCTGTCTTCAACTTGCATCCTGTTCACAGCGGGTTGCTATGGAAACATGACATATTATTGGTCTCTCCGTAGGATAGTGACCTGGCATATTTAAAAATGTTCTGAGTTTCTTAGCAACTCGTCCAACATTATCCATCTTTGCCTCCAGGATCTGTTCTTTTGCACAGCACATGGAACCTGGATCATGGGCGAGCTTCCAGGGATGGTAATGGAGTTTTGAGAGAGGAGGTGAGCATTACATGCATCAACTACAGACCCCATTCCATCAACTGCCTGAGCAGAGGCTACCATCATGCAGAAGCTGTAGGTGAGTAACTACAACTGGGGCATCTTATGTGACGGGACAGGGATGCATACCTGTTGGCCTTTTATGTTTGGTCCAGTGTTGGAAGCAGAGACAAAAATTAGGAAAGCTGCCCGTTGCTAATCAAATCTTGGCCATTTGGGGTTAATTGTTGCCAACATTATTGTTTAGCATCCTGGATTGTCACTGGAGACAATTATTACCAACATTATTGTCTGGCTTCCTGCAAGTCTGACCTCCCTCCACCAGGCTGGCTTTGTAGGTAGCTTATCGTAGGGCAGAGGTTGGCTCCCTGGACAGGATGCTGCAGGTATGGGTCAGAGTTCTATATTTATTGATGGACTGGCCACTGTCTGTACAGTCAGTCTCTCAACATACCTGTCTACTTAAACGCCTTGAAACCCAAGAACGGGCCTTAGCTGTGTAGCTCCAGTACCTAACACGGCATCAGATAAATGCGGGTTGGTGCGTGGATAGGAGGAAAGGCAGAAGAAAGGAAAGAAAAAAGAAGGGGCAAGAGGAATGGAAGAGTGAAGCATAAAAAGGGAGCATTTCTGTTGACATGAGCAAGAGGATGGACACTGGAATAATACACGTCTGAGGGAAATGGCGAATAAATTGGCTGGACAGGAAGCAGTGGTTCCTGTAAGTGGGTAGTGTTGAACCCAGATGACTTATAATAATTCTCTAGATGAGCCGCACACAGCGGAGAAGGGGCTGTCTTTAAGTGGTCAGGAGTGAAGACAGATAGGGTCGGTCATACAGCCAGGGGCCAAGGGGACACAGAAAAGGATGCTCTAATGGAACTCAAATCCTTTAAAATGCAGTTGTAGTTAATAAAACGACTTGTTTTGAAATATACTGTGACATTATCGAACTTCAGGGAAATAATCTAATACACTACCGTGCCTCTCCTGAGATTTTCATTACTTTTCTGAAAACCTTGCCTTTTATAAACCCGAAAGGATAACCCTTTCCTGGGTGAAACTTGGCGCCCAATTTCCTGAAGACAGTGTGTCTAAGTGGAATCTGTTCCTGAACCTTTTTTCCAAAATGTGTTCGGAGGGTGGAGATGGGGTGGAGTGGGGGACAGGTTTATTAGACAGTTCCTCATCAACAAGATTCTCAGGTCAAATTGATTTTGGAGGATCGCTGCCTCTCTCTTGGGTGTGGAGAGGCTGATATCCTACTGAAGGCTTTGCCGGACATTGAAGGCCCTGAAAAATCTTGTAATTAAAGACTACTATTTGGGTTTTTTTTTTTTAAATGCATTGCTTCCAAAATTTAACCAACCGTGGAATTCTGTTTCTGTAAGACACCTAATTTTGTGATACCCACTTGGGTATTACTGCATTAAATTTTGATTTTCATGGGTGCCAAAATTCCATGGAGAAAACAATACTGAAGTATGTCTGCATGGCTAGCTACTTGCTTACCCGAGCGCCTTTTTTTCTTATCTTACAGTTTGGAAAGTGCCTTTGTAACATTATCTCTTTTGATCCTCAATTGTCTAGTGAGAGAATCAGAGAAGAGATCATTATTCCCATTTTACAGTTGAGAAAACTGAGGCCTAGAGTATGGTTCATATGAATGGATAAGGGACTGAGTGTATTAGTGAACTGAACATACATTCAATCTTGGCCTGGAGATTTTTCCAGTTTTATGAGTTTTGGATATATATATAATTTATTCATACAACCCCTAGGCTCTGTCAAAGACCTAGAAAATCAGAATCTCTCAGGGTGGGGGTTGAGAAAATCCTCAGGGGATTTCGATGCCCACTAATTTTGTGAACTGTTGCTGCAAGATATGGAGGCTCAAAGGAATGATACATTAGACAAGTTCCCACACTTGCCATCACAAAATGTCATGGTCTTCTGTGAATAATATAACCCTAACCTACTTACATTTCCACCAATGGTAGCATATTAATTTGTGTTCTACCCATAACCAGCACAGCGCTGGACTCCGGAGCGGTCCTCAAAGTTGTGTCATTGGTTGATGTATTAACTTTCCCTTCTAAGGGCAGGTGCTATACAGGGCAAGCTCTGTGGTTTGCATGCTTGTCCACCCCTTTGCAATTGGGCGTCTTTTTACTTGTTCAGTGTCATCTCTCTCTCTCTTTTTTAAAATACATTTTATTGATTTTTTACAGAGAGGAGGGGAGAGGGATAGAGAGTTAGAAACATCAATGAGAGAGAAACATCGATCAGCTGCCTCTTGCACACCCCCTACTGGGGATGTGCCCACAACCGAGGTACATGCCCTTGACTGGAATCAAACCTGGGACCTTTCAGTCTGCAGGCCGACGCTCTATCCACTGAGCCAAACGGGTTAGGGCTCAGTGTCATCTCTTAAACCTTCCACTTTTCTCTCTCAAATCATTCATGTACTTTCATATCTCTTAGCCTTTGTACAAGCAAATATTTTGCTGGGAATGTCTTTGTCCCTGTTCCCCCTTATTCAAGTGGTAAATTCTAACTCTAAACCTGGTAAACTTCACCCAGCTCAGAGGCCCCATAAGTATCTGTTGTGCTATTGAGCTATCGTATCGTTCAGCCCTTTCTATGACATAGTTGAACCTCAGTGCATTAGACATGTTTATTACTCAGACTTACACAGGTGTGGGCAAAAGCAGGTTTACTGTGCCACTGTGACATTCTTTTGAGTTAATAAAGCTATCATAATAATCATAACCTGCATGTCTTTTTCCATATCAACAACTGTAAACCTACTTTTGCCCACTCGATATAGCCAATAATTCAAATCATACCCTCTCTGACACAGTATATATTGTCAGTAAAATTCAGAGGCAATTAAATCAATAACTAATATTTCTTGAGCACCTATTATATGAGAATATGAATAACTATTTTGCACGTCGCATCGAATATGTGTAAAACGAGTGGAATAGTGCCTTTCAAGACAGAGTTACTATGACGACCCCCATCAATATGGAATATTTAATGCAGAGTCATTTACAAAGGTGAAGTGCTGGATATGGGCACAGGAGAATCCATTTCCTGATACCTCCTCCTTTTTATTAGTCAGAGAAACAGAACACACACACACACACACACACATACTCACACACGCGCACGCGCACACACAGCTAAAGATCCAGGGGAGCTCCAGTTCAGGCCTGAAGACCTGAGAACTAGAATGTAGATGGTGTAAGTCCCAGTTCCAGGTCAGGAGAGACCAAGACCGATGTCCCAGCTCAGCGGTCAGGCAGAGAGAATTCCCCCTCCCTCGCCTTTTGGTTCTATTCAGGGCCCCCTGGAGGGACGCTGCCCCCTCACATTGGGGAGAAGAATCTACTTTATTCAGTCTTGTGAATCTCTTCCAGAAACATCCTCACAGACACACCAGAAATAATATTTATATCTGGCTTAGATCAGGTATCTGGGCATTTGCGGCCCAGTTGAACTGACACATAAAATTAACCATCACACACTTATTTGCAAGATTTCCAGTACTCCCACCTCTACCCCCTCCAAGTAGAGAGAAGGCCTCTGTTTATTTAGACAGGCACTGTTAAATCTTTCTAGAAAAATCTGGGCTAGAAACTTGGCTCTATTCCTTTGATTACTTGACCCCTTCTAAGCCTGAGGACTTTGTTTCTAAACTAGGAATAATTTTTAATGGACAGGTAAATTATGTACATTTAGAATTACATAAGCTAAATTTACACGAAACACCCAACACAATGTGTGCCATGTAGCTGGACCCCAAGAAATACTTCTCTCCCCCTGTACTTCATCCTTGTCATACTTGCTGCTGCCATTATTTTGATAACTCTTCTGGATCTGATACAGATTTCTTCTTTCCACGTACAGGAGCCTTTGCTTGTATTTTGAACCCTGAGTTGCGCGCTCGGGCACTTCCTCCGGAGAAGTGGTCTTGCTAATGTTGTCCTGAATGGTAAGTGTAGAATTGGATTACACAGGAAGAATACGCTCGTGTCTTCAATGATTAATAATGAGTGGCTGAGCAATTAACAAGTCAAGGTATATTTGCTGGGAAGTGGATGATGGTGATATTTTTATTCAGTGATTAGAGCAGCAATTTCCCAATTTCACCTGACCATTCACAAGCGCAGAATACTTCTCTCCCAATGGCATGTTATCCTGATCCACCTTTACAGTCAATGAGGCTTCACAACTGTTTTGAAATCCAAGAGCTCTTGGTATTTATGGCTTGTACTCATTCATATCCCAGGCAGTGTGAATAGCACCATACACTAGAAAGTTCCATACAGTACAATACTGGCATGGTGAGTGGGCTGGAAACAGGCAGGTTAAAATTGTATTTTGTTTTATATAACTGAAGAATAAATGAGTTGATCATCTTTATCAGAGGCCTTAAGACTAAATGCATTCAGGACCAGGAAGTTAGAAAGCAGGTGTCAAGCAGGCAGGAGTAGGAAAACAATCGTAGCCAAAAAAAGCTGGTGAGACACCAGCTAACGGGAGAGAGTGCGTATGACGCATCTGAAGAGGCCCTAGTATTCAGCACATCAGAGATCTTGGATGTTCTTAAGAGAAGCCAGAAGTCTGAATCTTTTAGGCTGCATTTCTTACTTTTTAAATTAATGTTGGCAACTAATTTGATTTTTTTTTTGCAACACTGCATGGGATAAACAAATTATCTTTGCAGGCTGGACACTCGGGTGCACTCTGATCTTAAGTGCACCCAAGATCAGATGGGTGGATCTGTCATTGTTTCTCCATAGACAGTGAAGGGAAAAATTACAGAGCATTTTGTTGTCCTTGGTCAGTGATTTTATTCACCTTCAGATGCTTGCATCGTGGTCGCTCTGATGACCTCCAAGAAAAGGGCCTTCTATTCAACTCCTTCTTTTGGAGACTGAAAAACACCCCATAGGAAATGATCGAGTTTTTCTTCCTGCCTCTGGGCATCTTGGTTAGGAGAGTGGTCCTGCCTGGGATTGCATCTCACCAGTTCTTCCATTCAGCCTCAGCCCTCCGGCCGGCAGTCACTATTTCCACACACCTTCTATGACACCCCTATCCCCCCTCGGCACCTGGTGGGTCAGAGCTCAGGTTGGGGATGAGGCTGACGTGGATTTGATTCTCAGGTGAATCACTCAAAGGTGCAAGTGCCTCACTGCTTAACCTCTCTGAGTCTTGGTTTCATCAGCTGTCAAGTGGGGATGAAAAGATCTAAACTATGGAATCACTGCTTTGAATGAGAGGTTTTTACAGTACTTTATGGAGCTTCTAGCACGTAATAATGGCTTAGAAAAATGGTGTTCTTTGTGCCTATGCATATAGATGATGCGTGTAAGTTAGTGTGACAAGTAGTATAATGTAATGTGTAATATATTATGATACTTATATTAAATACCAATTCTTTTTCTTTCCCCTCAGTATCTATATATACTTTCCCTCTCAGTATATATGGTATTATGAATTCTATACACAGTATATATATATATATAATATACATATATAAGCAAGTATATACATGTGTGAGTATATAGATATACACACATCTATACTACATATAGATGACCTTGTCATTTTCTTGTCCTTCTGTATCTTTCATGTTGTTTCTATTACAGGTTTGTTAGCAGGTCTCATTAGCTGTCTGACCTGGCTAGCAATAAGAACTCTGAACACAGAAAAAAATCAACAAACCCAATGGTCAGAAACCACTTTCCTTTTCTCCCAGCTCCCCACACTCACAAAGGATGAAATTGAATTTGTCTAATAAGGTTTCAAATTTTGCTTTACAAGTTTATTTAAAATGATTAATTTAGGAAGGAAACGTGAGGCTTGTCCCATAGATCTTTTATGATGAATGAGGGCACATCTGTCAGAAGGTAAAATGGAGTCTCATGTCATCGAATACCTTTGACTTCAAAATGCATACACCCTTCCTACTGGCGGCGCTCTGTCCTGAATCAGGACATGAAATTCTGAATGGGTCGTTGTCTTCCTGGATCATTCACATGCCAAGTTCCCCCATGAAATTGGGAAATCTCTTTAATTGGGGTGTTCTGTTTCCATCCCAGCGAGGCAGATGTCTCCAGCCATCCTCATTATGTCTATCAGCTGTCGGTTTATGGCATTACATTCACCTCCAGCTCTTGTCCAAGTCATGTGTAGCCCACGTCCATGCGCCCAGCCTCAGATGGGCAGTAAGCCTGTTTCTCATCTGGGCGACAATATTCACTAATCTACCCATCCTGGTCTGCACATCTGCCTCTGTCTGGTGCATTAAGGATGCACTCACTGAGCGCATCTAGACTGGATGGAGGCGTCCACAGTTTCTCCAGTCTCGCTCAGGGTGCACCGTGTGCAGCCACATCTCTCAATCACCTGGTCCCCTAATGGCATTTCTTCTTTTTCTTGTAAATCAGCATCACTTTCTTGGCAGCCTGGCCTGCACATTTGTGTAGAAAGGGAGCCAACAGGCCGCCTCACCATCGTGTGGCTCTAATTATCTGCAGCACACAATGATGACTTTGGACCCTGCTGGTTTTGTGCAGTAATTAGCAAGGGCTGAGTTTCTGCAGAAAACATTGGCATCTGGGTGAACAGATTAAATATTGGAACAAAGGCTCTGAGAGGGCCTCCTCACCTCGCCCTACCATCAGCCTGGGCTTGCCAGGCGTCATGCTCTGTGAATGGTATAGCTCAGTACAGGGATGAAGGGGACGCTTTTTGGGGCCAGCCAACTTCCATTCAAGCCCTGGCTCTGCCCCATTCTGGCACAACCTGCGACCGAGGAGACTTAAGGCGAGTTCACTCCCATTATTATGATATTGCTGGGGGCAACCTCAAGGTGCCTCTGCTTTAAGCTCCTTGCCCTGTCATTCAGCTGCCTTCACGGCCTGATGATAGCTAGTCATTCTTCCACATCTGTCTTTATCTCTAGTCACCCTGGACTAGTCACCAGCCCCCGAATGTGGCCTACTAACCCATCCATTTTAACTCTTGTCATCATCATCATCATCATTACTCCGATTGCTTAAAACACCCCATCCATTCTTTCTACCCTCAGAGTGCTTTCTCAGAGGCCAGAGGTACAGGAGGGTTAATTACCGAGGGGGGCATATTTTGACTAAAGGATGAAAGAATGTGGAAAGAATCTAGAAGATAAATTCTTCTCTCTTCCTGTCTCTGCTCCTCATCCTCACTTGTCCCATTTCCTATTTGCCTCACCTCTGCTGCTCTGAGATGTTCTTCACCATAAAGTAGTAGCGGTGAGAGCACAATCCGTGAGGCTGCCTCCTGACCCTCATATGCCTTACGCTCAGGTGAACAGGTAGGGCCAGGGAAGAGCTAAGGAAATGAAAGCATGGAAGGAGAAACTCTTAAAGGAAGGGCAAAGGAAATCTCAGGGGAAGGTACTCCATGTTCTAGCGGAATTCACTGGAGTAGAAGAAATGAAGAGCTGAAAACTCCATTGGTTAAGCATAATGACCGTATTTCCGCTGCTATGCCCACTACTCCCATAGCCCAGAGGAACTAAGCATGCAATGCCTACAAGGGACCAGTCAAAGCTGGAATTCTATCCATTCTTTCATAAGAAACAGAGCTCATCCTGTCATTCTCCATATCATCCCATGTGCCTTTCCAACGAATTCTTTGGAAATTGTCCAAGATATATTAATCTTATCTTGAAGCTGAGAGCACTGAAGTGAGGGCTTAATGCAATTGGAAACCTATGTTATTTGATTCTCCCAGATTTTATCAATGGAGCAGGAACAGACAATTCAACAGAGCAGCTTCAAAAGGACTAAAGTAATAAAGCATGCAGCTTCTTTCTGCTTGCATCCTACCAAGTCTGCCTTTCATTAAATAACAAAATGTTGTTGATGTCATTTTTATTAATCTAGTCACTGAGTAAATTGGGTTGAGTGCCGATGGTCCCATGTTAGCATAGAAATAAGAGATTTATTAAAATCAGAAATGTTGAGGGTGGTGAATATGGGATTCAAAGCCAGTTAATCTGAAGTAAAAAAAAAAAAAAAAAAAAAAAAAAAAAAATCCGAATGCTCCTTTCCTCTTTAAAGCCTTGACTATCACCTCCTCCCTTCCCCAACTAGAAACAATTGCCCAAGTCCTCTTTGTCACCTTTCTATCATCCCATGAGCCTCATCTCAATAGTAGCTATCTATAATAATAAAAGCGTAATATGCTAATTAGACTGGACAGCCTTTCGGATGAAGTTGGGGCTGTGAGGGAAGCCCAGATCCCAGGTGCCTGCTGGTGGCTGGAGGGAAGCCTGGGTCCTGGGTACCAGAGGGAAGCTGGTGCCAGCAGCCAGGGAAAGGAAGGCCTACTTTTGCATGAATTTCATGCATTGAGCCTCTAGTAATAGTGAATTTCACAAGGCTGTATCATAGAATATCTTTTAATATAAGCCACGACATTTAGTCCAGTGAACTGAAATAGTCTATTCCAGCTATAAACTGTTTCTAGATCAAGGAAACTAAGAGTGGCAAAATCCAGTGGGGTCAGCGCTGGTTACTTCATTATCATTAATGTGCACATTTGACACATTTATTTGTCTAGCAAGTATCTATGAATGGTTCACTTCCTCAATTTTCATTTCTCTGAAGATATATCATTCTCATCACTGATGACGGTTCTTTTAATCGGAACATCAAATGTAGATAAGAAAGTTACTCTTACAATGTGGGGTTTGGAGTCAAACTTTCTGGGTTTGATTCCCAGATGCACTTCATAACAGCTGGAGCGAATGATTTCCCAAAACTCAATTTTCTAGTTATTTGTTTTGTTTCTGCTGTATATGAAATTGACATCTGTATATTGATCTCAAACCCAGTCACCTCTTTTAACTTTATTACTGTTTTAATAACTTGTTTATAGAAATTCTTGTGTGGTTTCAATATGAATGATCATAACATCTGCCAAAAAAAGTCGCTTTAATAATTTTCAATCTTTTTTTGTAATAAGTACCATGATATAATGATATTTAATACTTATTCTGAATGGAAAAAGGAAGACGTCTGATAATACCACATGATAGAGAAGATGTACAGTGACAGGTTATCTTATTGACTACTGGCATGTGTGTCAGTTGCCCATACTCATTTTGAAAAATGGTTGACATGATTTTGAATATATTTTCACATTCTTTAGGGTGGAGTTACTTCCCTCCTAGGTTCTAAGAGGAACCTAGTTCCCAGAGGGACTCACACATCTACTCAGGAGCTATTTATAAAGAGGGCACTTGACCGCCCTGACCGATTTGGCTCAGTGGATAGAGCATCAGCCTGTGGTCCGAAGGGTCCCAGGTTCGATTCTAGTTGAGGGCATGTACCTTGGTTGCGGGTACATCCCCAGTGGGGGTGGGGGTGTAGGAGGCAGCTGATCGATGTTTCTCTCTCATCGATGTTTCTAACTTTCTATCCCTCTCCCTTCCTCTCTGTAAAATATCAATAAAATATATATTTTTTAAAAAAGCAGCCAAGCAGATGTCTTCTCTGTGGCATTTTGGTGCAATAACAAAATAAAATAACATAAAGTCTAAATGAATCAACTACAGATGTAAACAAAATGAAGGATTCCTAGCAGTATACGATGGAGTAAGAGCATATGATAATTAGTAGTAAAATACTGAGTACAAAATAAATTGCAAAAAAGGCAATCACTATAGTAGCCTTTTCATGAACCAAATAAAGAAAAAAAAATACATTTTAAAAAATGCAAGTTAAATGCAACACAGTTATTTTTTAAGCAAGAAAGTGACCAATATGAGAATCAGGATAGTGGTGTTTGCCTCGGGTAGGTGGAGGCAGGGGATTGGAATGGGCAAGGACCAGGTAAGGACACGCAAGTTATAACCAGTGCACTAGGTTCTGGTCCATGGGGGCCCAAGGTAAGACTGAACTCAATGAGATAATACAAATGGCTTATCACCGAGGCTGACCCTGAGTACATACTCCTGGTTGTTTACACTACTCAGCGCGCTCGCTTGTAGAGGCACGTTCCATCCTATTGGCTTTTTCATGCTATGTTATAGCTAAACCCTGAATTATGATGCCAGCTGACTCATAGCTTTGCAAAATTAGCAAAATTCCAGGACTAGAAAGCCACACCAAGTGAGATTTCACAGAAGACTATGGAAAGTAACAGCTGGGCATCCATAATAAGCATGTGTCCCCAGTACCAAGGACCATGTCCAACACATAAGAGATACTTCACAAATGTCTGCTGAGCAAATAAATCCATTTCTACTCCTTTACTGACAGTCCAGGTCTGTGTACAAAGAAGAACTAGTTTTAAATGTAATGCTCACCAGTTTTTGTTAGTAAACAGGCAATGTACATAACTATTTCTGACCTATCAGGTTGGGGGGCAGGGGGAAATCTAAACACGAAGTCTTTGCTGGAACACAAAAATTTAAAAATTATTCAGGTAAATGAATATAACTATTTCCATAGTGGATTAAATTTGCAAAAGTAAAACTTAATAGTTGAAGGAGAAAGTTAAACATGGGGAAATGCTACCTGGCATTTTCCCCCCTGCAATTTTCTTTTCTTTTAAGTCATTTTTGTTTTCTTATTGGGTTTGCTTTGCTGAGCACACCATTTGATTAAATTCTGATTTAAGTAACAGAATTAGTTCATCCATTGTGTCAAGTCTGAGGGAGGAGTGGATCCACCATATTGATATTTATGATTTTCATAGCTGGGATCGATAGTAATAAAAGTTTATCCTTTGAATGCAAAATGTTGGTTCATTGTGTTGTGCCAGGTGAATGCCTGAGAAGTTTTGCTTCCTGACAGTTATGGAGGACCTAATAATACTGCAGACTAATTTGCCAAATATTACACACACATAAAAATGTACACACAATACTAGTCAATTAAAGATAGAATTCAATGTCACTCAACTAGTCTTAATTAAAATGCTTACATTTAGTTAGTTTACTAGTTTCCAAAAATGCCAGACCCTAAAAGACGGCATGACCTCTTCTATCTGCTTTAGATGTGACTTATCTTTTCCTTTGGGAGAATTAAACATGTTCTCCTTATCCTCACTACTCTGACTTTCCTTAATGATATGCTTGGTGCATGCTGCTTTTTTCCCATTCAGTGTTAGACACAGACTGCACCATGGCTTGTATTTTCAGTGCTGGGTAATTACACTGCATTTTTTGGTTATTGTTGTTAATTTCCTCTTTTCTTTTTACTCTGTTCACCGTGCCTCCCTCTTTTGTCTTTTTAAACTCCCATTCATTGGATATTGTACCTCATGGAGGGATGCTCTGATTTTCATGCAGCCCTATTTCTTTTCTCATGGCTTGTTTTCTGGGAGATTTTCTCCATCTTAGTTTCTGACTTTTCTAATGATGTCTCTTTTTTTTAATATTTCAAGAAAAACGATTTTAAATGCAATAATATTACATGCAATAAAATTAATATTTCAAGAAAAAAGATTTTAAATATGATAATATTACCAAAACTGTAATAACATAGTATATATAATATCACAGAAGTTGTAGGAAATATTAAAAATCTGCAAATAACAGGATTACTTCTATTTTATTCTAAAATATTTTTTCTAATGATGTTTTAATTTCAACTATTGAATTTTTATATTTCAAGTGTTTTTTTTAATTATCTGATTGTTCTTCCTCTAGTCTTTTATTCTGACTGCATGACAGTAACATCATTTTTTAGTTTTTTCAGGATATTCAAGTTGGGGTTATATTGTGTATATGTGTGTGTGTGTGTGTGTGTGTGGTGTGTGTGTGTGTGTGTGTGTGTAGGGGGGGTGGTTTACTTTTTCCTGATTTGAATATTATTTTAGTTTCCTCCAGTTTCTTTTTGTTTGATTATTTTGGTTTTTCATATATATTATAGATTACCTTAAATATCTGGTTATCTGTTATCCTATATAATAAAAGCCTAATATTCAAATCGACCAAACGATGGAACAACCAATTGCTATGATGCACATTGACCACCAGGGGGCAGACATTCAATGCAGGAGCTGCCCCAACCCACAGAACCCAGGCCAGCCAAGGTGGATGCCAACGGGGGCCCTCCAATTTCTCTGCTGGTCGCCCTGCAGAGGGAGGTGACCGGTGGCAGGGGGCTGGGCCGGCGAGTGGGCGGTGCCAGGCTGGCAAAGGCGGGTGCCAGCGGGCGCCCCCCGATCACCCCACAGATCAACCCTGATTGCTGGCCAGGCCTAGGGACCCTACCTGTGCACAAATTTCGTGCACCGGGTCTCTAGTTTCATAATAAAGTGAAGCAACATAAAAACTGATTGGCATCTCTGTGTCTATAGGGTTGGGTCCCTGCCATCAGAGACTTAAGTCCTAGCAGGGAGTCTGAAAATCACCATGTTAAGAATGAACAAATAGGGCCTGGCCAGGTTTCTCAGTTGGTTAGGTTGCAGGTTTGATCCCTGGTCACAGCACTTACAAGAACCAACCAATGAATGCGTAAGTGGAACAACAAATTGATATTTACCTCTCTTTCTGCCTCTCTCTCATCAACTAAAAAAAGAATGAATAAATATCATTTCAGGTAGTAATAAGTGCTATTAAGAAGATTGATGCAGATTGTGGTCATCAGGAATGCTTTTTACCAGATACTCCCAGTGTTCCCTCTGGGCACACACGAGGATGGCACCTTCCTGCCCTGTCGACCATCAGTCCTACAAGAGGATCCCCCACCTCCTTCAGATGCCAGTCCCAAGCCCAGGTTGTCACTGTGCATCCGACCAATCAGCCTCAAAGTGCAGGTGCCACTGACTCCCTCCAACTGAGGATGCCAATCGCAAGTGCAGGTTGTTGCCTGTGCTTCGGACTGAGTGGCTGTCAATCAGAGGTTGTGACCACCCCCTCACTGGGTTCAATTAAGCTGCTAGAGTAACTCCTAGAACTCAGGAAAGCCATTTACTCACTTAGATGACCAGTTTCTTATAATAGGACTAGAGGCCTGTTGCACGAATAGATTCGTGCAATAGGCCTTCCCTTCCCCTGGTTGCCGGCACCGGTTTTCCTCCAGCACCGGGGACCCAGGCCTTCACTTAGGCCGGGAGCCGCCTTCAGTCTTTGCTCTGCTGCTTCTCGCCTATGTACGCAAATTAACCACCATCTTTGTTGTTGGTTAATTTGCATACCTCACTGATTAGCCAATGGGAGGTGTAGCGAAGGTACGATCAATTTCAATCTTTGTCTATTATTAGATAGGCCGAACAGAGAGATGCATAGGGCGAGGCATGGGGAAAGGGCTTTGATTTTTTAATTGAATTTATTGGGGTGACACTGGTTAAAAAAACCATACAGCTTTCAAGTGTACAGTTCTACATCATCTGTACACTACGTGCACTCATCCACCCAAACTAAGGTCTCTGTCTGCCCCCATTTGTCCCCTTTGCCGTCTTCTATTCTATCTCCCCCCCAACCCTCTCCCTCTGGCAATCACCATGCTGTGTCTGTGTCTATGTGACCTATATACATATATATTTTTCTTAATCCCTTCCCCTTTGACACTCAGCCTCAACCTCCCACCCCCTCCGCTGGATTTCTGATTAGCCCTGGTCTTCTGAAGAATTAAAATTCTGCAACACAAGCAGATTCTGAATGGAGACTCTTAGACTTCCGTGGAAGTTGTCTATGATTACTAGTAATCTCATCAAATCTCCAAATGCTTCAAGGCAAGTGCTGTTGCTGGTTCCTCTTGATCTCCCTAGCAATGTGTTGATTTTTCACTTCAAGTCTTCTATATACTGCCCCAAATTGTCCCCGCATTTATTTTCTGGTTGTCAAAGAATTTAGCTTTCAGTCTCTGAACCGCACATGCCCACAGAGGGGCAGCCTAGATTCTTAGCAAAAGGTTTTGTACCAAATCCCTTAATCCTGACATACATAATTTACTAGAAACTCTCTTCCTGATGACTCTCCCCTTCACACTGTGGTTCCACTCTGCTGTTTTGTCTCTGCAGACAGTAAACAGGCCATTCGCCATCCATCTGGAGCTGGCACTACAGATATTTTTGGCTTGAAAGTTCCATGAGGGGAATTAAATTTCTGTCCGTCATTATCTTTCTTGCCCTTCTCTTGCATCTCCTCCCTCTGTATTCCCTGGCCTCGCTGACTTGGTCCACATGCGCCAACTTTCCATCTCCATGGGTTTGGAGCCGGTGTTATCCCCGAGTTGCAGCCTTCTGGTAATTGTTCAGAAACAACAGACCAAAAGCGAGAGAAGGAGGAAGACAGAGAGAGAGTCTTTGTGCATACAATTGTTTGAGGAAACAAATAACTCCTGATAGCGCATTTTGCTTGTTCCAAATTGGTTGGGAGTTGGTTCACTCATCAGAAATGCCAGCAGACAAGTGTGGCCCCATAAGAATGAACGTGAAGTCTGCATATTTACAAACAGGCTTGCATCTGTCCTGGCTGTGAGGGCTACACTTCCTGCCTGCTACTCATGCAGTGGTTCTCAACCTTCTGGCCCTTTAAATATAGTTCCTCATGTTGTGACCCAAGCGTAAAATTATTTTCGTTGCTACTTCATAACTGTAATGTTGCTACTGTTATGAATCATAATGTAAGTATCTGATATGCAAGATGGTCTTAGGCGACCCCTGTGAAAGGGTCATTCGACCACCAAAGGGGTTGCGACCCACAGGTTGAGATCCGCTGCATTACAGTGTGATTTATCTGGGAAAATTATCATAAGGGTACTGTCAAATAAGCTGCCAATAGACAGGGAAGAATTGGTCAGAAAAGCGTGAATTCTTGAATGAGGAACTTATAAGAGGCTCAGAGAGACTCTATTCAGAGACTCTGATTGTACAGGTAGAAAATGAGCATGAGTGACTTGACCCACCAGCCCTTGAGTGTCACAACCCATGCTAACACCCAGCCGATGACTCGATTACTTGTTCTGTTTTGGTGGACTGAACAAAATTAAATGATATCTGCCCAGCTAGCTTGGCTCAGTGGTTGAGCTCTCAATCTATGAACCAGGAGATCCTGTTCGATTTCCAGTCAGGGCACATGCCCAGGGTTGTCGGCTCGATCCCCAGTAGGGGGCGTGCAGGAGGCAGCCAGTCAATTATTCTCAGAATTGATATTTCTATCTATCTCTCCCTCTCCCTTACTCTCTGAAATCAATAAAAATATTTTAAAAATAAATAAAAAATAATATCTAGAATTTTTATTTGATTTTTAAAGAGTTGCAATCTAATACATGATTTGAGTGAAAACAAAGATTCGAGTGACTTTAGACCCAAAATAGATGTAGGGTACTCTTTAACCTACTGGTTTCCAAATTGCACTCCATGGAGCCTCAGGCATCCTCGGAGGTGTCTCTGAGACCGCAGCCAGCAGAGGGACAGTCGAAGTGGCTGGAACTCTAGTCAATTCTCTCCCCCACTCCTTCTTGCCCCCGGCCAACATCCATTATTAAATTAGAGCAGCTCAGTTTTTTTCGTTTATACTTTCCTTCCTAGATTATATTTTAGAAAATGTGTTCAGCAACCAAAGAACATGAAGAAGAGTGAATTAGGTTCCACCAGCCCATCTGTAGATGAGCATAGAAAGGAAGTAATTTTCTCAGCCATTAATTGAGATAATGGCACCATTTGAACAAGATCACAGTCTCCAAACACCTCATCCAGCAGTGGAGTCATTTGGTGAGAGTTCAAGAATAGGGGAAGGATGTCACGCTGCATCCCAGGGCTTGCCCTCTCGGCCTGGGCCAAGTTGCAAGGCAAATCAGGAATGCTATTCAAATGAAAGAAACCAAGTTTTAAGTGGCTCATGCAAGGTGAATTAAATATTAATGAAAGAATGAGGAGATGGGTTTTCTCAACTCACCAAGAGGGGCAGACAAAACAAGTCCTAAAGAAGAAAAGAAGACTCAAATCCAACCTAGCGGGCATCAGATCACAGGGAGATAGGAATGGGGTGTCTGATGAAGGGAGCGGGGAGAACACAGGCTGAGGAGTACGTGGAAGCAGACAGGTAAGAGCCAGGGGATGGCTGCTTAAGCCCTGGCCAGGTAGCTCTGTTGGTTAGAGCGTCATCCCAATACACCGAAGTTGCAGGCTCGTTCCCTGGTCAAGGCACATACAAGAAGTAACCAATGAATGCATGAATAAGTGGAACAAGAAACTGATGTTTCTCTCTCAAATCAATCAATAAAAACAAAAATAAATGACTACTGAAAGCCAGAAGGGGGTGGAAAGAAAGGCAATTGGTTGGCACAAGGCCAAAGGGTTGGGTCCCTGTGTGGTCAGCTTTTAGCCAATTTCCCCAAGTCTTTGGGCACACAGCGAACTGTACCTCAGGAACCTTCTAAATAACCGCTGTCAGTTCACGCATTTCTTAGGGTATCACCCCTCCCGTTGAGTTGTCACTCTCATGTGGACAGCCTGTTATTCTAAACTTTGGCATGACTTAGATTTTCCCAATTGTGTTCAGCTCTGTGCAATTCACACCATATTTGCAGGGTCCTTATTTTTATTTTTTAATATACTTTTATTGATTTCAGAGAGGAAGGGAGAGGGAGAGAGAGATAGAAACACCACTGATGAGAGCGAATCTTTGATCAGCTGCCTCCTGCACGCTCCACACTGGGGATCGAGCCCAAAACTCAGGCATGTGCCCTGACTGGGAATCGAAACATAACTTCCTGGTTCATAGGTGGATGCTCAACCACTGAGCCACGCTGGTCAGGCAGGGTCCTTGGTTTTTTTATTGAATTTCAAGATACCACCACCTAGATTATCCTCAAGGTAAGAGGTGCCTTGTCCCAGTGCAAGACCAAAATAAACCAGGAGAGGAGGTGGTGCCTCAGCTTGAGGGAAGGGGCTTAGGGTGACCCCTTATTTTGTCTCCTTAAAACAAAAGTGAAGATCTGGGCAAAAGCACCCTGCTTTCTAATCTGACCCGTGATATTGTCAAAGAGCAGGTCACTGTTTCTAGTCTTCACTTCTTTCTTTTTAGGATTATATACATCTTGTTTCTATTCTTCACTTCTTTTTATCTTAGAATTGTACATCTTCCCTCTGTGCCGTGTGACCATGCAAGTGTCCGCATCTGTTATTAGAGTCGATAGAACATGGATGTTGGGCTTGACCTGGGGCTTGCTCTGAGTGCTAATGGGCTTGTCATAAATCAGGCCTTCAATGTGCTTGTATTAAATCCATTGTGTTAAACACGTTGGACTCTTGGGTTTCTGCTATTTGTGATAAGAACAAGCTCGGATGAGCCACCTGTTCCGGTAGATGGAGAATGAAGTTGACCCGAACCCAACTGCAAGCCAGCTAGTCCTCAGTGAATGGGATCCGCAGAATCCCAGCCAACCTGCAGATCTGGCAGCAAGAAAATCAATGTCTGTTGTTGTGAGCTGCTGAGATTTTACATTGCTTTGTTATACCTCATCACAGCTGATTGCTATGTGTACCATTCAATCAAAAGTACTGTGTCACGGGAGACGGCACAGTGATTCAGAGCTCAGTTCTGGAGTCCGAATGTTAGGGTTTGCATTCTGAGTCTGTTATGTATGAGCAAAATGATACTGAGAGAAGTGATTAAATACCCTGTGATAAATTTCACTTCCAAATCCGCACTGGGGGTGCTTTCGCCATCATTCGTGGACATGTGCTGAGTGGGAAACCGTTAGTCACCTGCTCTGCATGTTCCCAGCTGAGGCTGGACAGCCATGCGCTGGCTGCTTGTTTCAACTCTCACACTGTAAACAAACAGCCTTTCTGGGTCTATTTAGCACGTCTTTTGCATTTGTGTGCTTTTTTTGTTGGTAATTTCACAGTTCAAAACGGCCCCTGACGGTCATGCTGGAGCGCTAGTTATCGTTCCCGAGTTCAAGAGAGCTCTGATGTGTCTACTAGAGAAATCAACGTGTTAGCTAAGCTCCTTTCAAAGCATAAGCTAAAGTGCAGTTGACCATGAGTCCAATGTTAATGAATCAATAATATACATTGCATTAGTCTCTTGAAACAGAAACACACATAAAACAAAGTTAGGTATTGATCAGCTGAGAAAAATGTTGTAACCAGAGGTTCGAGGGAACCTAATCCTGTATTTCCCCCCTGAAGCAACAATTGAGTATTCACTAATTCAGTGAATAACAACTGCCCCAAAGAACAAAGAGAGTCAACTTTCTAGAACATAACAACCACAAGTAATAAGAATCCACTGTACTCCCTTCATAAGGTTCTTGTTTATGTTAAATAAGATAAATTATGTAAGGTACTTAGAAAGGTGCCTTTGAGCATAGGAAATGCTAACAAACAGTAGCTGTCATTTAATTATCCTCAAGAATCTATACGGTAATCCTAAGAACAAAACTGGTGAGGTCACAGTGACTGGAGAGAGCAAAGGGTTCTTATTTCTGGCATTTGCTGAACAACATGGAGATAGAATTGTTGCCATATTCTAATAAGCTGTAGCCACTGTTTAATCACAACTACAAGCAAGAACCACCCAACGAATCCCAGGCAACCCACAGAAATGTGAGGGAGAATGGTCAAGTGCTATTGGTAGCCTCTAGGTACCAGGGTGATGGTGACCAATGTTAGTAGGTGACCAACTCTTCCTTTTTGCCTGTGCTTTAAGGTTTGTTCAGGATGCAGAGCTTTGAGTGCGAAAATCTGGATGGTTTCAGGCAAACCTGGATGATTTGTTATCAATAGATAACTAGAGCAGGCTTGGCTGGCATGGCTCAGTGGTTGAGCATTTACCTATGAACCAGGAGGTCACGGTTTGGTTTTTCCTGGTCAGGGCACATGCATGGGTTTCTGGCTTGATCCCCAGTAGGGGGTGCAGGAGGCAGCCAATCAATGATTCTCTCTCATTATTGATATTTCTATCTCTCTCTCCCTTTCCCTTCATCTCTGAAATAAACAAAAATATATATTTTTTAAAAGATAACCAGAATGGACCCAGCGAAGTTAAGGAATCATCCCACTGATCATCACTGTTGCATGGTGATTAAGAGGTAGAGACTGGGGGCGGGCGGGGGGACCTGATGTGTGGACTGCAATACTTATTAAACTATTCGTCCTGAGGGTCAAATCAGAATGTTACACTGATTAAACCTTGGATGCCTTTCCAACTCTAAAATTCTATGTGTCTCTCGGTCCCGTGTGAGAGAACAAGATGAAAGTTCCTTCTCCTAATTCCTCTGCTCTTTAGCTGAAAAGTCTCACCTTTAGGGAAGTGACTGGGCAGTCCGGTTCCTCCCCTGGACTAGGTGACATTCCTGTGACATCATGCACACAGCTTGTGATGATCATTTTTGCAATTATTTTGTGATAATCCATTTTGCCTGCTGGATTGCGAGTTCACTATGGAATACTGAGTGCCCAGCACAGGGTTCACTACATGGAAAATGTCACGTAAACATTGGTTAAAGTAATAAATTCCTTAGAACTCTATGTACTGATTTTAAATTTACTTTCAAATGTGAGAGAATTGATTTTGATGCTGGTGAATGTCAACACCGTATTTCAGGATTGATGTAGTTTGATTTTTTTATCTTCCACTGCAGGAGAGATAGATGGGAAAGCATAAATTGGTCAATTTCCACTTCATCTTTGGAATACAGACTCAAAAGGAAGAAATAAAAAAAATCCTCATGATATTTGAGCATGTCAAAGGAAAATTATATATAAAAACATATTTAAATTGAACATTTGAAATGGTCATCCTCACAAAGCCGTTCTGTTTCTGTTATGTTTTGCAATTTCAACAAAATTGTTTTTTTAAACTTCTAACATGTTTATCTTAAAGCGTGTGACATATTTTGGGTGACCTGTTTTCTGATAGAAGTATTGAACTCCGGAGTATATCCAATTATCTCAAATCCTGTTTGTAACACCAGAATCTCAAGAAAACAAGAAGAAAAATAGTTAAAAAGAAGCAGTTCCCATGCCAAAAAAAACCAAGACTCTTGCTATCTTGACACCAAGAAAACCCATTGGCTTATTGCCTCGCTGAGAATCACGAATCTCATTAAACTACGCAATTTTAAATGCCTTAATTAAAGAACATTTTTTAAATTGAGGAACAAAATAGACTGATGAATCTGAGTAGGTTAGAAAATTGAGTTGGGAAGATAATGGTGAGGCAGCCTCTTTTTGGCTGGGATTATGTGAAGTTTAACAAGCACTGCCTTTGTCTTTCTGTGCCTCACAAGGTAATTGTTTACCGAAATAGAGACTCTTGTGTTCCAATCACGTTGATTCTTTGAATGCAATCATATTGCACTGGGATCCTAAGGTGTCATCTAGAATCTCTCACCATATCTGACAGATGGGGCCTTGAGTCCAACCATGGACAGATCTGAAAGGATCTTCTTCCAGAAAGTTCCAGAAAGCTCCAGAGAGTTAATGGCACTGCCGAAACTAAAAGCCAGGCTAATCAGTTTTCCATTCAGTATTTTTCAGTTGGTTTACTGGTATATATGTGTTTGTGTTTTTGAAGATGTGTAGAGAGGAACGGAGGGGAGAAAGAGGGCTGAAAAAATGTATTTCTTTTCAGGGTTACTATTTTGCATCCTTATTTACATGTGTGAGACCATATTTTGTTCCCAATATTTCAGCCCACTTTTTAACTTTCTATGGTAATTAAAACACCCAGTCTCATGGCCTAAGAGCACGAACTTTGGGCACACAGATATGAACTCAAATACTCTCTCCACTGGAATAATTTTAAAAAACTCTCTGGAATTCAGTTTCCTCACTGGGTGAAAGAATAACACCTCCACTTACAGATGTTGAGAAAGATCAAAGGCGCTGCTGTATGTATATCATCTACCCCACTGCTTGACGTTTAGTAAATGTTAACTGAATGCTACTGATTCATATGTAAGATTAGAGTATTTCCCCTCGCCCTGCTCTTGTCAGCACTTACTAGTAGGATGCAGCCACAGATTCCCTTCCCGCCCAGATATTAACATGTACCTCAGTGCTCCCCAACCCCAGCGGCTTGTCAGAGACGAGCACTGGCTGTCACTTTGATCTGCTGTTCTTTTCAGAGTGCTTTCATGGTGGCAGGTTGTTTTCTGAATGTGTCACAAAAACGCTTAATAATAGATGGTAATCCTTCAGGCGCTCTTGCTAGTTGCAATGTCTAACCGCTTGCATTCGAAAGCTACTGTTCCTTTTAGATGCGCTAAGCACTCTTACTTAAAGCCCCCTTTTCACCAGCTGAGTATTTGACCTTGAAAATGAGAGGTTAACCAAAAGAAAGACTGTATATAGGTATGTATTTGTATGTGCCGACAAGTATATATAATGACAGATGATAAATAGATACATACATACATATATAGACAGACATGTAGGCCACATTTAATTATCCAAAACATGAAATTATACCATAAAGCTTTTAAATGTATCTCCCTGTCTGTCTCTCTGTCTCTCTGTCTCTGTCTCTCTCCAATTAGGTCTCTATAAAAAGCATGAACCTCCTGTGCCAGGTCCTGCCTAGTTACAAAAAAAAAAACCAAAAAAAAAAAAAAAAAACGGACGTGTCCTAATAGTTAACTTCTAAATCACGTGATCAAATTTCTACAGGTTAGCAAAAACCACATAATAGTCCTAAACATCTGTCACTTAAATAAGAAATAATTTAACTAAAAAGACACTTGTGAGATCAGGAATTCTATTAAATGTGCACCAAAACCAGAGATTTGCCTAAGGTGAGCTTTGTCCTTGTTCTTGAGCCAAAATCTGCTCTTCAGCCTCAGATTTAGCCTTTAGAGGGCGGTATGACCAAATTGTCACTTTGTTTCTTCCATCCCTGAACCTGTACGATGGTCAGGAAAGGAAATAACTGCATGAAAAAGCATGGAAAGAAAACTATATGTGAGCTGTCCTAGAAAGCAGATGGAAAGGCTGACTCTGTCTAGAAGCAACAGCACCTCACTGTGGCAGGCAGATGCAATGTTAACCACCCCTGGCCAGTGACAGCATCACCGTTATCAGCATTTTCATCTGTAGGCAAGTGCGACGAGGTACAATCTGAGGTCAAGTCACTGCAGGATCAAGGACCTTCTGTAGTAATCCATACAAAGACAAGGTGATTGGAGAATTGTAAGTGTGGTACAAGGGAGCAAATACCCTTGGCATGATCTTTGATAAATGATAGACAAGGTATAGATGAGAATCACCAATGACCTTCTTTCCTTTCCTTCCTCGGAAGGACCATTCTAAGGCAGTGTTTCTACTGGGCCTGACTGAAGGAGTCCTGTATGACCAAATACCTGGTTACACATTTGTATGGAGCCGTGACTAGCTCATAGATACACACACCCATTTGTGTTTGCTTTCTACCTTCTTCCTTGCTCACCTCACATTTCTCTCAGTCTCACTCGTCTGAATCATAGTTCCCGATAAAGCATTAGTATTTAAAATCTTCAGTAGGCTCTGTTTTCCAGAACACCTAGATGAAGTCAGTGTCTTCTTTAATGAGCTTCACAGGAAGAGTTTTATTCAATAAAATTTTTCACCACTGGCCACTAAATCTTTAAGTTCATGACTTGTGAGAATACAAACAGACACTTAAATCACTTAAAATCAGAACAGAAAGCAAGCTTAAAAAACTCGGCAATGACATTTAGCCTAAGATATCAAACAAAGGGAAAAAAGCTCATTCCACAGTTGAACCTAAAGAAAGTAAGTAATCGATTCAGTCTTGTGAAGTACAGTAGAGGGACATAAAAATCCATCTGATATCCGACAGGGCTGGAAAATTATCATTCATTAACTTTTACAGATAAAAATATCACAATTTTTAAAAATTGCTAAATGTTAACAATGAAATTATTTTTTATTTACATTTGGTTTTAAAAGAATATTTGCTTTTTAAAGCAAATTCCAGGTTTAATTTGGTTCCCATAAGATGAGGTGGTCACCCAAGGCTCTAGCCTTGGCCCAGGCAAGATGGTGACTGCTGTCCTCAGCCAGGGTCCTGCAGTGGTGCCAGTGGTCCTGGCGGGCCACCTCCAGACTTCTTTTTTTTTCTTGTTTTATTAATCCTCACTCAAGGATATTTTTCTATTGATTTTTTGAAAGAATGGAGGGGAGGGAAGGAAGGAAGGAGAGAGAGAGAGACAGAGAGACAGAGACATCGGTGTGAAAGAGACACAGATTGGTTGCCTATTGCATGGGACCCAACCAGGGCCAGGGATCAAGCCTACAACTGAGGTACGTGCCCTTGAGCAGAATCGAACCTGGGACCCTTTAGTCCACGGGCCGATGCTCTATCCAATGAACCAACAGGCTAGGGCTGGACTTCTTTTATGTGAGAGAGAAACTCATTTGTTTAAACCTATGTAATTTAGGGCTTTTCTACGTTGTACAACTCAACCAAATTGCACTTGATAGAGTTTGCTTCTCTGCTGTGCTCTGAGGTTAGAAACCAGGATTTAATCTATTGGGCTACCGTATATCATCTCTGTTGAGTTCTGACAGTGAGATGAATTACTAGCATAAGACATATTTCCCTTCATTTACTCTCAAGAACTCAGAATTCCTTTCCCAGAGAGACTTGGAAACTTTTCAAAGAAAGTGGCAACTTTGAGCCTTCAGCAAACAACCCTGCTACCACTAGCCACTGAAGAAGATTGCTTTGGTTTCCATTTGGTTTAGCAAATTTAATAGAAGGTGCATTCTCTTTTACCTTTCATACCGGTCACCTCTCTGGTGCTGTCAGCTTTCCGAGGAGCGTGAGTTCTTGGGTTCAATCGGTAATGAAGTTGAAGCTTATGTTCTGCAGGACCTAGTTCCCGAGTTGTTATGTCAGATAAACTAGCTCCTGAGAGGTAGCAAGTGCACACATAGCACAGGAGAGACCCGCAGTACTGGGCAATTGACAGATGAAGCCATGGTCCCAGGATCTCGGCACATCTGCTGCCTCTCAGCGGGGGTCAGCCATCAGGGCACGCCTGAAGGGGGCCAACCACCTTGAGTCCCGTTCCACGTCTGTGCTCCCAGCTGCCTCGCTAAACATGGCGATCATTATCATCCCCGAGTGGCCAGACCTGGCACCTCTCAGGCTGCTCTGAACGCTTGATGGATGCTGTAATCTTGGCCCTGGTGAAGGGCAGCATACATTTCAAGTACATTTTGCCCAGAAATCCCCCTGAACAATGCCACAGAGGCAGCGAGTCTAGAAGACTTGGAGTTAGCTGACTTGAGTTCAAATCCTAGACCAGGGGTGGGCAACCCTTGGCACGTGTGCCAAACATGGCACACCAGTAACTTTCACTGGCACGTGAAACCCTCTTATAATCTTCCATTTACAATTGTGAATCTTTGTTCTCAGTGATGAATTTTGTTAAGTCTCAGAATAGGAGTAGCCTAACGGATGAAAGTAGTAGCTCGTGCATATCTCTGAAGGTCACGAAATATAAACCTGATGTAAAATCTCTGTCATCAGTGATGCAGCAGCAAAAGTCCCACTGATAATATCAAACGGAGTCATAAAGTTTTCTGTCGGGCTATCAGTGTACATGTATACATTAAAAAATAAATGTATTTTTCATCATCATATACTGTGTTTTTGTCACTCGAATGAATTTTATTATTTCTTCAAGGTTCTTCACATACGTACACCTTAAGAGATATCAAGTAGGCGTAACATGTTCTCAAAAAATTAGGGTTGGCACGCACAAGAATTTTGAGTCAGAGATTTTGCTGGTTTTAGCACGCACTCACAAAAAGGTTGCCCACCCCTGTCCTAGACTATTCACCTACTGGTTTTGTGAGCCTGGGTGAGTCACTTAGCTGATATGAGTCTCTGTTTCTTAAGCTATGAATGGCACAGATTCACCTAATGGTTAATGAGCACCTACTAAGAGCTAGAGGCTGGGTTAGGAAGAGTCCAAAAAACATAAAACCCATTTCCTGCCTCAAAGGAGCTCATAGATTAGTGAAGAAGGAATAGTCCATAGTGGGCATTAGCTTTCCTCATAGGGTTGTTGAAGGAGTTCAATGAAATGACATATGTAGAAGCACTTTTAAGCTAAAATACTCAACAAATGTACAACAAAAATACTCAACAAGTGCTACAGCTCTTGAAACTCTATTTCATTTATGTACCTGACATTTGCATAAGCTAAGAATACTCACAGGGCTTCTGGAGAGGTGCTCACGGGATATACAGTGTTGACCGCCTCTGCAAAGAAAAAAGAAAGATGGAAAGACTTACGAGGTCTGCGTTACCTGTTGACACAAATACAATTAGCGTTAAAATTCAAAGAGTAACAATGGAATTCCAGTAATGCAGGGCATGAGGACCCGTCACGGAGCCCTGTTCTACACAGGTTTGTGAATTCGAATTCAGGGTGACCATGAACAATGACCAGGCCTCTGATAACTAGTAATTATGCCCCAGAGGAGGGGTCCTCAAACTTTTTAAACAAGGGGCCAGTTCACTGTCCCTCAGACCGTTGGAGGGCCGGGCTATAGTTTAAAAAAAAAACTATGAACAAATTCCTATGCACACTGCACATATCTTATTTTGAAGTAAAAAAACAAAACGGGAACAAATACAACATTTGTATTTGCATGTGGCCCGCGGGCTGTAGTTTGAGGACCCCTGCCCTAGAGTCAGGGAACAAGTAAACATTTCGAGGAGATCAGCGCTCTCAGGTGGAACTTATGTGCATATAAGAATAACCCATGGACACAGACAATGGGGGAGGGAGGCCTGGGCTGGGGGTGGGGGCGGACTAGAAGAGGTCAGTGGGCAAATCAGGGGACATATGTAATACTTTCAACAATAAAGATTTTTTTAATAAAAAGAAAACAGTTCAAAGTAGCTCTTTATGACCTTTTTAAAGTCTTCAACGCATTGCATGGGGAAAATAAGTGTGTCTTGCATATCTGCTGTGCGTATTCAGTGAACTAATTCACATGGAAGTGTTTCATAAGCCACACGGAATCATACACATCGGGACTTCATGAGAAAGCTGTTGTCCTTGGTAATCCTGGGACCCCCCGAGCTCCTGAGTCTATATTATGGTGGCTCTGACGTGAGGCTCCCTCCCGCCCCGCCCGCCTGCAGTGGACCCGACGCAGAGCCCCTGGACCTGCTGCTCTGAGGCAGGAACCTCCCTTGAAGAATAGAGAAGCTGCTTTTTCATTCCCAGGAGAAAGGGAGGCCTGCGCAGGGAGGAGAATACAGCTGTTGAACAGGACAATTGCCTTTATTTTTCCTTTCTTCACATCCCAACCTTCTGAGATGTTTGTGTGTATCAGGCGAGGCAAGGCACCTATTGGGATCTCCTTGGTGTGGCTGGAAAATGGCCCTCAAAACTCAGTCCAATTCCATGGAAGTCCTCCAACCTACTAGCCGGTCACCTCCATCTGCCCGAAGTATTTCTATGTGCGCAGAGCGGCAGGGGAGAGATGGCTTCAGTTAAGTGGAGGACTCTCATGGAAAGAAAATCAGACGTGTTCCGTGTAGCCCTCAGGGCTGGGAAAGAATCGATGGGTGAAAGTTTAGTGAGACGCGTTCCGATCAATGCTGGAGTACAGTGGGCTGCGAAGCACTGGGGCTACAAAGATAAAACACGTACTCTCTGCTCCCAAGGAGCTCAGGCTAGAGCAGGAGAGATGGATGCGTGAACAAATACATAGAAAATGGCAGGATGATTTCAATACCACAGCGCGAGGCGAGGTTCCTGGGCACATCCCCGTAAGAATAATTACAATCCCAAATACCACTTGCTCTGCCTTCAAACGTGATGGACATTCTGGATTTCCCAAATCCAACTCCTTCTCAGCTCAACTGTTGCCAGGCTGGTCTAAGACACTCTAATCTTATCTCCTGGATTACTAAGTAGCTTGCTGATCCCCAGTCTTGCCCAATGTTTATTAACACAGGATTCAAAGAAATCCTGTGCAAACATAGAGGTAGGAATTTTATGCTTAGCCATAATGGAGGACCTGATACAGATCAAAGCCTCTTGCTGGATAAAATATATGAAGTCACTGCTTTGGGGTGTCACTCATTTGCTCAAAACCCTCCAAGGGTTCCGCATTTCAATCAGTGTAACAGTTCTGATGATGGTCTATGAAATTTTGCAAATGTGGCCCCTTCGTATTTCTCCATTCTCTCCTTTTGAACTCTGACTTACTCACTCTGACCAGCCGCACTGGCCTCTCGGCTAGTCTTCAAACTCGGTAGGCATTTTCTGTCTTGGGAATTTGCAGCTTCTATTCCTTTGGCACGAATGCTCTTCCATGCTCTCAGCGAAGTCTTTCTGGATTCCTTAGTTAAAGTTGGTTCTTCCATCCCGTGGCATTCCACACATCATTTCTACTTTCCATTTCTCTCTGGTGTTGATGATAATATAACATCCTATGAAACTTGCTCACTGATTTCACCTCTTGTTTTTACTACTAGAATATAAGTCCCATGAGAGCAAGGAATGTGTTTGCTTGGAACGGTACCTGGCAAATAGCAGTGCTAAGTCATATTTATTCATGTATAAATGGATGTGTTTTACTTTAGCAAAACTGATTTCTCAGTGTGGTAGGTACAGTTCATTTGCCGTTACCATTCCCAAGGGGAATTAGCACAGATTTAAGAATACATATGCTATAATATTTAACATTTCTACTTAAATGTCACCTCCACAACATGGCTTTCCTTAATGTCATATCTAAAATAACATGCTCATCACTCAGTATTCTGTCACCTGCTTTAGATTTGTTTATAGCACGTAAAATTATTTTATATGTTGTCACATGTTGGTTTGCCTATATATACTCCGTCTTCCTTACTAAAGTGTCATATTTATGAGGACAGAAATGATGTCAATTTTGCTCACTGTTATCCCAATACTTGTATACATATCTTGCCCTGCTGAGGAAAAATTAAAATTAAATAAATGCATTAGTTTTTAAAGTGATCAATAAACAAAACCTTTTAATTAATGGCAGGGTAATAATGTGGTATCATGAAATTTCCCACAGATGATATTTATAAAAACTGTATAATTAAAAAAAAACTAGTTAATAAGACCAGAAATATTCCGAAATATCTAGGAGTCTTTGAAGTGTTTAATTTCAGAAAAATGCAAATGTTAGGTGTAAGGATTGTGAGCTTGTGGCTTTCGGGCATGAGCCAACTGTCCAAGCACTTTGATTACAGCTTCGGGAACATAGCCTTGTTGTCGAAAGGGGTCAGAAAGAAAATGTTAGGGCTGTAAAAAGCAGATGGAAATTTGAAGGGGGAACCCTTGCAGAGAGAGAACAAAAGGAATAAGAACTAAAATATAATCATAAACTCAGGCTAAATGCTTGGATGCCATTTAATTTATGATTGTTCAGAGCAGACCCGGGGGACTGATGTATAAAATAAAGACAAAACCAAGGAGACATGTAGAGGAATATGAGGTCCAACATGTGTGTTTGCTGGGTTTTGCTTTGAGTGCATTCCCCAAATCTGAACAGCTCAGATGACAAAAAAAAAAAAAAATTTGAAGTTTCACAGGTTTGAAGTGTCAGAGGACAAAGCCTTAACCCAGCAGAAGAGCTGGAAATTATGAAGGATTTCCTATAAGCAAGGTTTCCCCATTGCTGCACACCTCTTTGGATGAGTGTCAAATGATGCGTTACCTACTTCTTATCTTCGGCACTTTGCTCAAGCACCTACTCCTTCACAAAAACACATCTTCTGCACCTATCCTTTGAAATTGCATCCATTTAAAAAGTCTCCCCTACGTTATGAGGCACATGAAGGTAAGGTCTGTATCTATTATGTTCACTGCTGATGCTCTGCCTTCCTAATGCTGCGACCCTTTAATACAGTTCCTCATTTTGTGATGACCCCCAACATAAAATTATTTTCATTGCTACTTCATAACTGTAATTTTGCTACTGTTATGAATTGTAATTTAAATATCTGATATGCAGGATGTATTTTCATTGTTCGCAACCCACGGGTTGAGAACTGCTGCTCTAGAGCCTTCCAGGAGTTTTCACATGAAGATGGTGATGATAACAGTTGTTCACATGGAAAACAATGCAATAATTAATAAATAATAATCTATAATAAAGTGTACTATGCTAATTAGACCGGATGTCCTTCCAGACGACCTTCTTGAGGAAGCTAGGGCTGCAAGGGAAGCCTGGGTCCCGGGTGCCTTCCAGCGGCTGGAGGGAAGCCTGGATCCTGGGTGCCAGAGGGAAGCTGGTGCCAGCAGCCAGGGGAAGGAAAGCCTACTCTTGCATGAATTTCATGCATCAGGCCTCTAGTATAAGAATAAACCCTGTGTTTCATGTACTCAACAACTATAAGCCTACTTTTAGATGGAAAAGGTTATTTTCAAAGGTTGTTCATAGGGGCTGATGAGAGGTGTTGAGAAGTCTTTTCTGATCTGGGTGCATTTGTCTAGCTGCACCAGCTGTGGTTAATTCACTCTTGTTTTCCAGGGATTGACTTCCGAGTTCACGTAATGAATAGTTACAGTGGCTCTAATGACAGCACTTTCTGGACTAGATGAATGCCCAGCAGGAAGCTCTTGAACATGGCAAGGGGCAAATACCAGATGGCCCGTCTTTCAAAGTCAAAGAGGTGCTTGCACCAATGTCACCACAAATTGCCCATTATTTAGACAAAAACCATCATCGACATCCTACAGTGCCAAAGAGGACACTAACAACTGGATTCATGACTCTAAGGTATTTATGTGTACACCAGGTTGACTTGGGAATTGTGGTGTATGGTTAATGACCATGGACTAAGGGAAGGTCCTTGGGTAAAGAAAAAATGTCAACTTACCAGCCTATGACTTTGGAAGGTCACTTATGTACATTGAGCCTCTGTTTGTTGAACTATCCAGGAGTGATACAGCTGATTTTTCAATCAACTGTGAAGGATAAAATGAAATGAAGCCCAACTGTTGGTGTTAATGTGTGTACCCATACACATGCATGCACACAGATACACTTCATGTCTTAAAAGTAATCGTTAAGTATTCTTTCTTCTTTAATTAAGAGTAAAAAATGACTGAAGACATATAAGAAGGTATAAAATATTTTAAGAAGGTATACAAGGAGGTATAGAGCATAATAAAGTCAACATCCATGAATCTACCAGCCACTCTTCATTAGAGAGGAGCCTTCTGTATTCATCACACTAAATGTCTCCTTCTTCTCCCCTCAACAGAAGAAATCAATATCTTGAATTTGGTGTTAATCTATCCCTTGGATTTCTTCATAACTTACAACTGCTTTGACTCCTCTTGAGCTCTATAAATTGCGTCATACTGAACGTATTATGCAATTTGTTTTTCTTGCTGCTAATTCTGAGTGAGGTTCTTCCATATGGATGCGTAGAACTTGGCTTACTCACTTTCACTCCTACATCCTGGTCTTTTAAGTGAATCTATAACAATTTATATACAGTCTCTACTGGTGGACATTTAGAATGTTTCCAGTTTTTTTCCTCTTGAATACTTATGGAATTTACTAGATTTTGCCAAAGTGTTTCTTACACCAGTTGTAGCAATTTATATACCCACAAGCCAAGCTGTGGATGAGAGTTCCTTTTGTTCCATGTCTTTGCCAAATCTTGGTATGGTCATATACATAGTTTAACAGATCTGTTGGATATGGAATAATCCCCCATTGCAGTTTTAATTTACATTTTCCTAATTACCAGTGGAATTGTGAAGTAAAGCATTCTTTTTATATATACTTATAGGTCATTTGTGATTTCTTTTCTACAGGTTATCAATTCTAACCTTACTATTAAAGAAAAACTGAACAATTAGGTACATAGATAGATAGATAGATAGATAGATAGATAAATGTAACAAAAAAACCCCAACGAAATACTATTTTTGTTTGTTTTTTATACACTGCTCCCTGCAGCTTCTAAAAGTGAGTTCATCCAACCTTAGTGCCATAGACTGCCTATCTCATGGTCACAAGATGGCTGCAGCACCTCCTGCATAGCACCGGGCAATCAGAGAACCTCTTGTTTCAGAAAAAAATGACACTTTCGTAGAAACCTGCAGGATATCACTGTTTAAAGCTCAGTGGCCAAAACTACATCATATGCCACAAGTTTTAAATGAGACAAAATCAAAGAACTCTCAGTAAGAGAGGAGGGGTGCAAGGCTATTGATTATGCAACCAGCCTCATCTGCCATAAAATCACTTCTGCATTTTGTCTTTGTGTTTTGTTTTGCTTTGTTTTCGGTCTCTTTTTATTGCTTTATAGAGGTTCATGATATCTTATGAATTCAAATTCCTTGCGGATTATTTATGTTATAAATATTCTTTAATCAATAATATGGTCATCAATAAATCATTTCAATAGATATAAAACATTTGATAAGATTAAGCAAATGCACAATAAATTTATGTTTTGAAACTTAATACTCAATGAGGTGGGGGTCTTCAGGAAGTAATTAGATCATGAGGGTGGAGCCCTCATGAATGGAATTAGTGCCCTTGTAAAAGAGACCCCCAAGAGCCCCCTCAGCCCTTATCCCATGTGAGGAGACAGCTAGAAAACAAGAAGATTATCGAACAGGAAGTGGGCACTCACTAGACATCAAATCTGCCAGTGCCTTGACCTTCCCAACCTCCAGAATAGTGAGAAAGACATTTCTGCTGGTTTTCAGCCACCCAATTTATGGTATTTTGTGCTAACAGACTGATTGGACTAAGACAAGGATGAAAGGTCATGTTAGCCTGAGCACAAGCAAGTAAGAAGGAATCCAGGAAGTGGTCATGAGAAGCAGAATGAGCATTCCATTAGCAGGAGTATTTTTAAATGTTGCAAAAGTAACATGTACAAGTGGGACAGGGACAGTGCCAGCAGTGTGTGCACAGCAAGGAAAGCTGGGTGGCCATTTATTGCCAGGTATCTGCTCCTCCAACCTGGACTAACTGGTATGGAAGCACCCGTGCCCCAGAAGCTGGCAGTAGACATGGAGCCAACCACAATCAAAGCAGAGAGCCTCACGCGTTCACATTTAACTTTCCGGAACCAGCATGTCGGGTTTAATTGTATTCAGGCCTCTGTTCAAGTGTCATCTTTATAATAAGGACTTTCCTGACCAACCTATTTACAATAACGTCCCCTGATCAATCTCTGTCCCTTCTATCCTCTTTATTTTTCATCTCAGCCCTTATTCCCACCTGGCAAATGTGCCTATTTGCTCTGGTTCACGGCACCAGTGCTAGAATAGTGTCTAAAAGTGGACTAAAATGTCCACTTTTGTAATTGGAATGAAATTATTTAAAGTTGTGCCTCTGACTCATTCAGAGCACATTCTCTTTGTCATAAGTTGGGCTATTTTCTGGAAATCTCTAAGCTGATATCTCTCTGCAGCTGTATTGCAAACGGAGTAGTCATTCCTGCCCCTCACCCCCCCTCCCCCTGTGAGACAACAGAACTACCACAGACAGCTCAGATCCCAGCCCCAGGTACACAACAGAACTACAGCAGACAGCTCAGATCCCACCAGGAACTTCAGGCATTACTCACACAGCACGTACTTTAATTAAAAGCCCTTACAAAGTAGTTAACAACCCTTTCTTGAAAATTTACTTTTCAAGAAATATTTATATTTTTTCCCTTTGTAATCTGATCCAATTAAGCATGTGGGGATGGGAAGCAATAAAACCTATGACCAAGATCACATTTACATTAGCCAATGAAGACCTGAACCCTAGCAAAACTGCACAGGAACATGCAAATGAGATGCCCTAAGGTTGGTGCTCATAATAAACCAATTAACAGGTTTTGAAACTTGTCAACCTACAGTCTTCAGGTGAAGAGAAGAAACACATCTTGAAAGCTGTAGAAATGGGCAAATTGGGCGGGGCCATGTCGCACTTCCCGCTCCAGCTGAGAATCTCTCTCTGCGGCCTACAAAAGTGAAAAAGGCACAACGCAGACAAAACCAACTGTTTGATTTTAGATTCAACTTTTGAAAATGATGAATAATTTATTAAGGTAAAATAGAAAAGAAAAAGGAATTGGCGGCAAAGTCTCAACAAATACCCCCAAAAATAATACCCTTGGGGCAACATTCTCTAACCATAATGAAATATATTGTCAGAGAGCAACAGAAAGCTACGTTTGAAAACATAAACAATAAAAAAGCACTTGAAAATGATTTCTTGGTACAAAAAGTACTCAACTAGAAAACACAAATGTTTACAAGTAATTATAAATAAGTGAAATCAAGAATTAAATACCAAAACTTGTGGGATTAGCTAAAGTTTAGAGAAAAATGTATAGTATAAATGCATATACAGGAAATGTTTGAAGATGTGACTATTGTACACAAGTTAAAATGAAAAGCTACAATAGAGACAAAATAAAGCCAAAGAAAGTACCAGGAAGGGAAGAAAACAATAAACAGAAACTAATTATAAAGGAAACAAACATAAGAGGTGAACAAGCAAAAAAAAAAAAAAAAGTAACAAACAGTATTCAAAATTAAAGTACAGGAAATGAAGTCTATTGCTAGCTCTGCTATACTTCTTTAGAGCAGGTCAAGGAAAGTGGAGTAGAGCTTGCAAAGAAATGAGAAAAATTTTGAGTAATTAGTTAAAAAGCTTGATTGCTGTCTCCTAGAGGCTCAGTAGGAGTGGCAATATTTGGAGACTGAGTGATAGGTTGGCAGAAAAGTGAGCTCATCACCAGCACCTGCTGTCCAGGGCTCACACATTCCAAGTAAGATGCCTTCTTGCTTGAAGACCCAGAAATGCAGTCATCAGGATTAGAAATCCATATCATTTAATCAACCCTTTGGCCTTTGGCTAAAGTCTATGATATTTTTATAAGAATCTATAGATCTAACAGCATCACTCCAATCTCCACATGACATTTTCCCTGTTCAGAGGTCCATCTCCAATCTTCTCCTCTTTATAAGGACACCAGTCATATTGGATTAGGGACCACGATACTCCAATAGGACCCCATCTAACTAATTACATCTGCAATGACTTTATTTTCAAGGAAGGTCATATTCCGAAGAGCTGGTGGTTAGGACTTCAACACGTGAACTTTAGAGGGACACACTTCAACATGTAACAACATGTATATTCTTCCTTATATATCTGAAGAGTCATTCCCACTTAGACATCCCTTCCTGTTTTATTAACTTTTTGACCACTGATGCCATTGTTGGGAGCCTTATAACATAACAGGTAAGATGATGGGTTCTAAACCAACCACAATTCACCAGCTCTGTCAAGCTACTTGGCAAGTTTCTTTCCACCTCTATTCTCAGCTTCCTCATCTATAAACTTGGGACAACAATAGTCCCTATTTCAATGGATTATTGTGAGGAATAAAAGAGTTAGGAATTTAAGCACCTGGCACAGAGTGAGCTCTGAATAAGTTTTCTTATTTCTATAAACTGACCTCCCACCTTGCATTGAGGTGGGATTTTCATTTATAAAGCATGTTCCCACATTTAATATCATTTTATCAACACAGGATTCTATGAGTTGCCAGGAATTTTCTAAAATATATATTTTTATTGATTTCAGAGAGGAAGGGAGAGGGAGAGATAGAAACATTAATGATTAGAGAGAATCATTGATCGGCTTCCTCCTGCACGCCCTACCCTGGGGATCGAGCCCACAACCCAGGCATGTGCCCTGACCAGGAATCAAACTGTGACCTCCTGGTTCATAGTTCAATGCTCAACCACTGAGCCACACAGGTTGGGCTAGGCCAGGACTTTTAATCTTCATTTCCAGTGCATGAATCCACAATGTTGCAGAAAAACACAAAGGTGCCTGTTGGGGAAAACCAAGTAGGCAATGGAGATGGTACCAGAATCCAGGGGATGTGATTGCTAGCCTTATTGTGTTCAATTGACACCAGGCTGTATGGTTGGTTAGATTAAATTTAAATGGTAAGATTCCAAGAAAAACCCCCAGTTGTCATGACATGAAGCAAATGCTTAAGTCCAGTTAAAACTTGAGCTGAGCCCAGCTTGTGTGGCTCAGTGATTAAGTGTCAACCCATGAAACAAGAGGTCACCATTCAATTTCCCCTCAGGACACATGCCCGGGTTGCAAGCTCGATCCCCACTAGGGGGCATGCAGGAGGCAGCCAATTGATGATTCGCTCTCATCATGGATGTTTCTATCCCTCTCTCCTCCCTTCCTCTCTCTGAAATCAATAAACATATTTAAAAAATTTTTTTTTTGAGCTGAGAGAATACCATGACATTATCACGTGTTTTAGACAAGTGCTGTCTTATCTTTTCTTCAGAAATGCAATCTGTCTTTTTAGGCTCTGTGGCAGTTTATTAAATTTGTCTCTAATATGTCATTTCTGAAACCCTTTGAAGGGGATGATTGCAAATTCCACAAGTTGCTCAGGCCTTCTGGAAATGATGGGGCGAAAAGCGACGACATTATGTTAGCTTTTGAAATTTCACTCAGAAATGAAAAGACTCCTTTATGTTTTTTTTTCCTTTTGGGCTTTCAACATGGACAACGTCAAGTGGCTGAGTTAGAAATTGTGCTGCATATGCAATTAGAACCCGTGTGGAGGCCACGGAATCCAATTACAGTTGCAAAGTCATATAACAATATGAGGACCCATCCTGACAAAAATGAGATTTCACCAAGTTCACTAAAGATGGAGATGGAAGAATGCCGAAGTGTGAGCTTCTCAATTATGCATCCAGTTCCAAGGAAAGAGGGGCCTCTTTGTGAGACACTTGTGAATGTTCTAGCTCTGGAAATATTGAATGTGAACCCTCTCAGATTCCTGGAGGATGCAGTTCTAAACGTGAATAAATAAGATGGACAACTGCATTATGGGTTTTCTGTCAAGGTAACCTTCTTGTCGTTTTTAAAAGATGTATTTTTATTGATTTCAGAAAGGAAGGGAGAGGGAGAGAGAGAGATAGAAGCATCATTGGTGAGAGAGAATCATTGATCGGCTGCCTCCTACGCACCACACCCAGGGGAAAGAAATTTTTGTTGCTACTTCCTAACTGTAATGTTGCTACTGTTATGAATCATAATGTAAATATCTGATATGCAGGATGGTCTTAGGCGACCCCTATGAAAGGGTCATTCAACGCCAAAGGGGTCGCGACCCACAGGTTGAGAACCGCTGTTCTAGAGCATTGGTTAGAACACAGATTAGTCTGCAATTACAAGGCAGCAAGAGAAAGTATCATCTCAGAAAGGAAATTGACTTTGGACGTGTGTAATCCACGTTGTATTTTTGCCTGTGGTGGGAAGCAGAAGGGAGTGGTATACTCTGGGCACAGGGGAGAGATTCTGTTTGAATTAGTACACCTGTTTCTTTCCTTCTTTGCAATTTCTGTTTTTCCCGATTTCAGTGTGCTTCTCTGGGGCACCTGTCTCACGCATCTCACTATCTTCGATCTATAGTGACTTCTTTGCAAAAATCGGTGAAGTGACAGCCAACAGTCTCCGGGTACTGCTGGTCAGTGGAAATAGAGAGGCCACTGGCCGTAGGCTGGGCATTTCAGCTTCTGGGAGCTGCTTCTCCATCCGCAAGTCCTGTGACTCACGCTCTGTTACCACTCGCATGGCCTTTCCTCCATCGAATACCCATCACGGCCTGAGTGTTTAAGGTGATGTATCCAATGCGATAGGCAGTTGCAACAGCTCTGAGAGCCCTGCTTTAGTAATCAGGTCAAGTCACTGTCACTCTTAAAGGGTTCTGAGTGCCTTTCAGCAGCTCCTTCAATCCCCTCTGCTTGTTTGCGGCCTGTACTAGCTCACTAGCTCACCACATGTTGTGTGAAATTTCAAAATATCCCAGAGCCTGACTCTGTGCCAATCATATCTATTTTAATCCATGGAGATCTTCCTCTAGTGTAAGCATTTGATTTACTTACTGGGGGCAATGGACTCTTCTGAGAGTATCACACAAGTAGTATGCCTTCCCCCAGACAAACTGCTTTTTGTGTTGGTATGCACGAGTCGTGGATCGCTGAGGCCGACCATGAACTTCTTAGTGCCCGTGGACTCAAACTAAGTACCGTGATTGTGAGAACCGTTACTCTTCACATCAGCCATCCAGCTCCATTCTGGAAAGGGCCTTTTCCTTAACACCTGGTGCCACATAATGGGTTGAGGCCTCCCTTCTAGCTCTGGCCAGATGCCCCAAGGCTATCTGAGGTCTCCTGAACCCTGATTCCTGAAACCCTGGAGGCTACCCTATCCAACTGAAAACCTCACATATGTTACGCATATCATAGATGATAGATAGATAGATGATTGATATATAGATGCTTGATAAATGATAGATGACAGGTAGGAAAATAGGTTGATGATTGATAGATGATAGATCGATGATAGATAATTGATAGATGACAGGTAGATAGATGATCAATAGATGACAGATAGACAGATATATCTTTTGTGCCAGACCTTCCAAAATGATCTACCATAAATAAAAAACATCAGCTCCCATCCACCTTAGTAATGTTCAAAACAATAACACAAATTATTCAGCTACAGTGAGAAGGGCTACTGCTGTTCCGAGCCCCATTAAAAAGGGGTGAGCTAAATTTTCACTTCCCAGAAGGGAGGGAGGAATGGAAGTGAGTAAAGCCAGGCAAACAGATGCAGGAGTGGATGAGTAAAATCTTTATATTTCCCAAAAGTCCTCGATTCATGTCTCTGGATTGGGTGGGTGAAATGGATACCAGACTGCCAAGAGGTTCCTGGGTGCCTGTGGCTGCCCCACAAGCCCCAGCTGGTAGCATAACCAAGTCATCCCCCCAATAGTCAGGGTGATGTGGTTATGACATCCTTGTGGCACCAAACTACAATGAGTACAAAGGGAGAATCTTGAGAGTACAGAAGACCATGAACCTTCTGACCCGCTAGTTGCATGGAGCTGTCTTGCTCCTTTCTTTAAACTCCTCATCACATAACCATGCATCACATTAAAATTGCGAAATCTATATTTTGTACTGTGATGAGGTTGTCTATTACTAATAGATGCCCCATTGACCATCATAACCATGTAACACGTAGCAGGTCCTTAACTAGTTCTTCCATTTATTTCAGGTTTCGTGATCCTCACTCTTGGTCTAGAATATGGATCAAGGGAGCTGAGGTTCTGAAGGTCAAGTGCCTTTTCCAAGGTCACACATCAGGCAGTCCCAGATCTGCGATTTAAACCCGCATCCGTCTGACTGCAAAGACCACGGAGCTTTTCTCCTCACACTGTTACATGTGCCACCCCCCTGTCGCTTTTTTAGGACAAGAAGTGATTCTCTGAGGCCTCAGTTCTGGTCATGTAGTAAGTGCTCAAGAAACACTGATGGAACTGAATCCGAGTTGCAGAATGAAGACCCCTAGTTCTTCGCTGGGCTGCTGGTGAAATCTTACACTTGGCAGTAGAAGCAGATCCCTCCTCTCCTGGGGGAAGCCTCAGAGTTGGCTTCCCAGAGTCTCTGGGAGCCTGGCCTCAGGGCCTGCAGCGTGGGCACCTTTACAAGGCAGCCTGCAAAACCCTGGGGCGGGGGGTGTACAGAGCTAAAAACGGCTATTGAAGGAGGCGATCCTGAGCTCTGAGCGTTTAATTACTTATGCCAAAACAAAAGAGCCCGTTTAATAGGATAATTGCCCATGAAAGGGAATTAAATGCAATCAAAGGAAAAATTGAAGCCACAATATTCCCTTGCCTTCTGGAGGTGCAAAGCTAATTGTTTTGCATCGGAAGCTCCCTTTGGGGTGTTTCATCCCAACTAATTTTTCAAGTTAGTTGACACTGCAGATACTCATTTTCACTACGTGGGAAGTCAGATCTCCCTAATTCTGGCTTTCAGAGTTGATCTGTGTAACTTAATGCAGCGCTGGGGTTGAAAATGTCAACACCAGGCAGAGGATAGAAAAAAGACAATGTGAATGGTTGTAGTTCATGCGTAATAAGCCAGTCGGATGGTGCTGTCAAAACCCACCTTTGTGATAGTATGTTCCCAAGGGAAGTCGCACTTAGAGCAAGTACTGGCGAGTGGGAATGGTCCCCCAGAACAAGCAGGTGACAGGCATGCAGTGTTTCAAATGATAACACCCAGTGTCAGCATGATTGTGGGGGACAGTCCCTCTCACTGAAATGGATGTGGGCTGCTATGACATTTCAGGATACCCTGGAAACACACACACACACACACACACACACACACACACACACACACACACACGGGCCTTAGAAGTATGTGTGTTCTGTGACAAAACTCCACAGTCGTAGAAATGTCTGCCAAGCAAAGAGTTGTCTGAGTGCAGCACATATATGATTGCTATAGTATTGCTTTACATTTGAGCTATTAGATGTTATATACATTTTATAAATGGGCATTAGCTAGATACAGCATTCACAGGGGATGATGAAATTTTAGATCATTATTTATTGACTTGCCTCTTCCATATGGTTATTGAGTTGTTTGGGGAGAGAAATGAAATTAAGTGACTATGGAAACCTGGCTTATAAAATCAGTGCACAAATGCCCTTTCTAAATTGTGCCGGGGCCAGAACGTTGCTTAACCCCCTTTATGTGCTGGGCACCAGGTTCCAAGAAGGGCCTCTTAGGATTCTGCTGGTGGATCTACAAAGTATTCTATTTTTATTTTTTTAAATCCTCACCTGAGGATATTTTTCCATTGATTTTTAGAGAGAGTGGAGAAGAGAAGGAAAGACAGAGAGCAATATTAATGTGACAGAAACACATTGATTGGTTGCCTCCTGCACGAGCCCTGACCAGGGCCCAGGCCAGGGAGGTGCCTGCAATTGAGGTACATGCCCTTGACTGGAATTGAACCCGGGATTCCTCAGTCCGCAGGCTGATGCTCTATCCACTAAGCCAAACCGGGCAGGGCTACAAAGTATTCTAAAACAATCTGAGGTCAATAGGGCTCCAGCCACTGAGGGACTAAGTCAGTGATGGCCAAGGCAGAGGTGACACGCGAACTCATTTTTTGGTTGATTTTTCTTTGCTAAATGGCATTTAAATATATAAAATAAATATCAAAAATATGTCTTTGTTTTACTATGGTTGCAAATATCAAAAAATTTCTCTATGTGACACAGCACCAGAGTTAAGTTAGGGTTTTTCAAAATGCTGACACGCCGAGCTCAAAAGGTTCGCCATCACTGGACTAGGTCATAGTAACAATAACATATTTCACGTGTTTGTTGTAGGGGACCACAGAGCTTTCCAGTGTAGGTAGCCTCAAGCATTTAAACAAGGCATGCGGCCCACTGGCCACGAGTTTGACCTCTGAAATGTTGGCTAGATGGGCCTGAGACTCATGAGAGAGCGTTAGGATACAGAAATAAGTGATGAAGAAAGCTGTAAGTGTAGGACGCACATAGAGTGAGAACGTGGGAGGGCCTGGAACAGAGGCCCGATGCATGGACTCTATGTACAGGGTGGACATTGGCTGTTGGCATCACAGCCAGCAAAGTCAACGGAATAGAACCAACCGGTGGCACAGAAAGAAGGAACAAAGTTAGAACTAAGGAAAGAAAATTCCAAGTCGGACAAGAGGAGCCAACCTGTAGAAAGGAGAGGTCAAGGTTAGCTGAGGACTGAAATGCATTTATAATCTCCAGCCATCAGAAATTACAGGTGACTTACCTAAAGGTAGTTTTGTGGACAAGGAAGGGGGTGACCAGATTGGAATGGTCAAGAAGCATGAGATCAGAAAGAGGTTTGTTTCGAGTTTGATCATATGGGGAAGGGAGCAGATACAGGAAGAGCGAAGGGGAATAAGAAGCTGCTAGAGGTTGCATCCCTGCCGTCCTTCTTTGTCTAACACAGGGAGAGGACTTTACGATGTTTACATGTTACTGGAAGGAGCCGGTTTCTAAAGGGAAGAGGGGGTAATGGGAGGCATCCCAGAAGACAGAGTGGAGTCGGGGTGCGGGCCATGATGCAAATGTGGGGGGATCCCCATCTGATGGGAGGAAAGCCTGGCTTTCCACCATATGCAGATGAGGAAAGGTGTGCAAGGACGAAGTGCAGAAGGTGTGGTCAAGGACAACAGACGAAACAACTGAACTAGCGGGGCAGTCTGGCCCCAGGGTAACCTGATGGCACAGAGGGCACTGCACTCCCTGAGTGTCTAGAGCAGTGGTTCTCAACCTTCTGGCCCTTTAAATACTGTTCCTCATGTTGTGGTGACCCTCAACCATAAAATTATTTTCGTTGCTACTTCATAACTGTAATGTTGCTACTGTTATGAATCGTCATGTAAATATCTGATATGCAGGATGGTCTTAGGCGACCCCTGTGAAAGGGCCATTCGACCGCCAAAGAGGTCGCGACCCACAGGTTGAGAACCGCTGGTCTAGAGGCACCAGCCTACCTCCTCTGGCTTCATCACAACCCAGGTAGAGAAAGAGCAAGAACAGAGGCTGTGTCGCTGCCCATGAAGTTAAACGAGTAAGCCCACATCAAACCGTGAGCTCCTTCATTCACCAAATGTTTATTGCACATCTGTTATGAGTCAGGCAATGTTTGGAAGCACCTGTGAACAAATAGACCCCCTTCCCCAATGTCTCTACTCGCGGAGTTTACATTGTAGTTGACTCAGTTTTAGAGTCAGAGTTAGACCTATATAAATTCAAAATGTTTCAATCTCTGAGTGATAACTCTCTCTTTCCAGCGTTGGGGTAAAAAAAATAAAGGCTTACACTTTTTAAAGTGGATCACATAAAGTATGAGTGGAAGTAAAGTTATACTGTATGCGTATATATGCTCGAAGGAGCAACTGTTTTCGATGCGTGAAACTTTGACACTGGTGGCTCTTCCACCAGACTCGGTGTTTTTCTGATTAAGGGCATGTTTCTTATTTACGTTTGTGTTCCCAAGGCCTGGCACGATACCTGCATCCACTTTACGCTCAATAAAACTCTGAGGGATTAATGAACAAATTAGTTCACACATGACAGTTAGATAAATGGGGACAGTGATCTAGAACAAGAAGCTGAATGTCACATCAGTGGAAAATATGATGCTTCAGGATTATCTTCCATCATGTTCAATGCTAGACATAGATAGAACTCATTAACAATGCCAGATACACCCACCACTGCCGCCCTGTATAAAAACAACCACCGTCGCAACATAAACACTCTCTGTGGTGCCATAAACCATATGGAAAACCTGCGAGGCAAGCTATACCCCTAACGATGTTAATTTCAGCCATTTTGGCTCAGCTGCGGGTTTCAGGATGTTTTATTATTAGACTTTTATAACCTTCAAACTCTTGCCACAAACCTCAATAAATTGTGAGTGGGCGATCCATTTAGCTATGAAATATAGTTATGGCCTTGATGTAGTCTGGATAATTTGGGGCCATAAAACTTTGGGGAAACAGGAAAGCAAGGATGTTTGTGGTGGTTGCTTATCCTGGAAATGAAGAACAGAAATGGGTGAGCTAGAAGAGGCCTCATCTTCACAAAACGTTTGTTGAAGCTGTGACAATTCTCTGTTCACCAGTTCAGTAATGCTCTGTTTGATTATCTACAACATGAGCATTTTGTTAATAATGGACATAATAACACAGTAGTTGTTCAATAAATGTGCTAGGCTGGATATTCTGCAAAGAGCACAGTTTTTGCAGAAAGGGGACCCGAGTTCAGATCCTACCTCTGCCACTGACGTGTGTGTGTGTGTGTGTGTGTATGTGTGTGTGTGTGTGTGTGTGTGTGAGAGAGAGAGAGAGAGAGAGAGAGAGAGAGGGGGAGAAAGAGAGTTAGAAAAAGCGATTTAGCTTTTCTGAAAGTCATTGCCTGACTCATAATAGATGTGCAATTTCAGTTTTTTTTAGGATAACACCTGCTAGGCATAGTCATTGTGTCATTCACAGCTTCCTTGTGTGGTTTCCTCTTTAAAGACCATTTTCAAGAAGTCTTTCCATGCAAGGTGCAATGTTTTGTATTCCTTGCCCCTACCTGTTAGAGCCACAAATGATTAAACCAGTGGGGCAAAGTAATTGCATTAACTGCCTGCACCAAAATGGACAATTCTGATTGCCTGATCCAATCACATCTTCCTTGGCAAATATTTTAACCTTTATATGGTACTTATTCTGTAGTAAGCACTGTGTAGACAATAATTTATTCAAGGCACATAACGAATTTATGAAGCAAATGCTTTACATGTAAGGAAACAGGGACAAAGAGATGAATAACTTTGCCAAGGGCTCAGGATTGCAGACGCCAGGATTTGATCCCAGGCACCCCAGCTCCAACTCTGTGTTCTTAACCCCTAGCCTATTCCAGACATAAGTGTGAGTCACAGCCCAGGAGGCGTGGCTCAGTGGTTGAGCGTTGACCTATGAACCAGGAGATCATGGTTCCATTCCCAGTCAGGACACATGCCTGGGTTGCAGGCTTGATCCCCAGTGGGAGGCGTGCAGGAGGCAGCCTGTCAATGATTCTCCCTCATCATTGATGTTTCTCTCTCTCTCTCCCTCTTCCTTCCACCCTGAACGGAATGAAAATATTAAAAAAAAATAAATGTGAGTCACAGAAAAAAGACAACTTTCATCAGCTGAAGAATTAAAAATGTACCATCTGATTAATTTATTCATTCAGAGTATTTACTGAGAATCAACGCTGTGTGCCTGGCACTCTGCTATGCACTGGGGATATGGCGATGATCAACAATGGAGACAGACAGTGAACTGGCCTCATGGAGGTAACAACACACAGAGGGAAGACTGACAATAACACACCGTCGCAAAAATAAATGTCGATGATGGGCTTCACATGAAAAAGTGTTCGCATGCGTGCCTCCCTCTTCTTCCAGACTGGTTTCCAAAGCGGCCCTCGAGGGTAGGGACGGTTCATCTCCAATGCTCTGCCTTCCAAGTTCAAAGGAAAAAAGACTGCCTCAAAGCTGAAACATTACAGTCTTTTATTTTCTTCCATAAATAGATGTTACCAACCGAAATCAGGCATTAACTAAGCTATGACTCAGAAATGTGCCAAGTAGAACTCAAGTGCTATGAGTAAAAACATCCATTATTCTACATGAGGCAACCAATTTATCAGGAGAGACATAAACAGATTCCGTTTTTCCTTGTCAGCCGTAAATATTCAACATTTTTGAACACAACCCAATTAGGCTGGTAACAACTATTTGATTTATTTATTGAAATAAAAATGCTTCTCATCCCTAAGCTATTGGGGCCTTCACAAAATGCAATCACCTGCAAAGGGACCACGTGAACTGGGCAGGTCCCTTCTCCCTGCATCAGATGTAAAACAGGTCCAGGTAGATCAGGTGTCTCTGCCACCCAAGCTGGGTTATTTCCATCCATGGAAGAGCAGGCAGTGCTTGGTGTATAGTCAGAAGGTTGGGCACCCATTCTGCTCTAGTTTTCACCAACTTTGAATGAAAGAATTTTTATTTCCTAAGGTTTAGTTCTCTCACACATAAATGAGATAATAATACCTACCCCTTAGAGCAGGAGTTCTCAACCTGTGGATCGCGACCCCTTCGGCGGTCGAACGACCCTTTCACAGGGGTCGCCTAAGACCATCCTGCATATCAGATATTTACATGATGATTCATAACAGTAGCAACATTACAGTGATGAAGTAGCAACGAAAATAATTTTATGGTTGGGTCACAACATGAGCAACTGTATTTAAAGAGCCAGAAGGTTGAGAACCACCGCCTTAGAATGTATATGAAAATCAATCTGAGAAATGGTTGGGAGGTAAAGGTGGTAGATATCAATAAGTGTCATAAAATAGTCCCCGGGGGTCTTCCACACACCACGGTCCATGCTTAGCTCTACAGATACAATAATGCCTAGAAGAGGCCGCTGCCTTCTGGATGCCCATGGCAGTGAGGGGAGTTAATAGATAATACCCTATGGACAACCTTAATGAAGCAATTACCATTTGAAGGCTCTGAGCTAGGCTATTTCTTCTATTCATTCATTTAACAAAAATATACTGGGAACTCCTTCATACCAGGCACTGCTTTGCCACTTGCATTATCTTCTCCCCATTATCTTCTTGTATTAACCTTCACAACTAAGTGATAAAACCGATGCTTTTGCAAATGTCCCTTTCCACAGAAAAGATACCGAACTGCACAAAGGTGCAATAGCATCATCCAACCTCAAAAAGTGAATAGGGAGTCAAGATGCGTTAGGACCACAAGCCTTTCTGAACTTAAAATCTGTGCCTTGACCTAAACATTCACTGGCCTGGGAAGGAGGCAAACAGGGAAGCTACAAGGGGTGGAGGGGGAGAAGTGGTCTCCATATCGGAGATCTCCAGGTAGGCAAGGGACTTGGGGAGATCCTTTCAGACAAAGGGTTCAGCAAATGTAAAGACGTGGACACGGGGGGAAGCACGGCACCTTGGGAAATGAAAGGTCACTCAATAGCAAGGTCTTTTAAGGCCTTCAAACCTGACTTCCTTCCTTCCACCTTTCCTGGCCATTCTAACGACTTCGTGCATGCCTCTTCCCCTCTTCCCCCATTCATTCTTTTGAACTGAGATTCGAAAGAAAAAGGAGGCAGCCATTCTCAGAGGATTGAAGTGATTTTGCTGAGAATCTGGCCAGCAGCCTGCCTTGGGCTCAGCTCAGAGAATGTGTGGTACCCAAAATAAACTGCTCCCTGCCCACAGCTCTGCAGCTGGATGAAACCAAGCAGATGGTAACGAAGCCAAGAGCAGCCTCTGTAGGACACCTTGAACCATACAGAAGAGCAGCCCCAGAGGGGAAGTCTGGGGAGGGGGTGTCTGTGTGTGCATGTGAGCGCCCACAAAACCTTCAAACCATCCACAAGGAAAGCAGATCTGGAAGCTTCTGCCGGGAGGCACACTCAGTTCAACTTCCCACGTCTCCTGTGCATGGTATAGACAGCAATTAGGAAGGTGGCACCGTGTGGGAGTGGAGGGCGAGGGCTTTGGAGCCGAGCTACCTGGGGCTTTAGCCTAGTTTTGCTGCTTTCTGGCTTTCTGACTGTGGCACCTTACTTACTGTAGATACTTGGTGCACGGTTTTCTCTTCTTCAAAATGAGCATCATCATTGTGCCTCTCTCCTAGGGTAACTGTGAGGAATGAATATGATGGCTCATGCATCTAGCACAGGGTAGGGCCTCAACAAACGATAGCTTTTTGTTTGTTGTTTTGGATGTTATTATTATTTTTACGGACCCCTTTTATCCTATTTTCTATTTCTAATCTTGGAAACAACCCGATGATGCCCACAGCATTTTTTCCTTTCTCTCTCTCTCTCTCTCTCTCTCTCTCTTTTTTTTTTTACCATTTTATTCAGATGGCTTTATTGACAAGTGAAGGGCAGGAGGACATTTCAGTTCAATAAAATAAATTTTAAAAGTTTACTGAACTATAGACTATAACATTGTAAGGCTATTTTTATTTTGAAAGTACTTTTTAAATCTAGAAAGAATTTTTAAAACATTAACACTTTCAACCCCACCACACCCTCACACGATTACTTTGCCATTTAGTCTGTTTTTTAAAGATAGGAATATTTAAATTATGAAGACTATTCCACTCTGCTATATTAAGAAACTGATCAGAAAGCTAAGCAATTGAATGTCAAGAATTTGTAATTTTTAAAATTTTAATTATTTTTCTTGAATTAATTGGGGTGACACTGCATAATAAAATTATATAGGTTTCATATGCACAATTCTGTAATACATCAACTCTATATTGTATTCTTTTCCTCTTCATTATTGAGGAAAGGGAGGCCCACAAAGTTAAAATGACTTGCCCAAGGTCACAGAGCAGCTAAAAGGACTAGAATTTGAACCCAAGTTCATCAAACTCTAAAGTTTAGGTTCTTCTGCAAATTCTGGTTATGTCTCAGAAAATACAAAGCTATGAAAGTCAGGAAGGCCCTAGAAGCATCTAGTGAGATCCGCATTCGGTGTGTACCTTGCTCTCCTGTCAGCAGGCTGTGCTCTGACATTGTTCTGAAAGTTGCCATTCTCATTCTACCCTTGTCACCACGAACACATGGCTGAGGATACGGGGATACTCAAACCCATCGCCAACTAAGATGCAACCTTCAGAGGCACTTGAACACGCAAGGTGGCATAGCGCTTGTATATCAGAGTTTCCCACAACTGTCTTCCTTTTTTCAGGCAGGAGAGCATATGGGAGCATCTGCTTGAGTTTGGGGGGATCAGAGAGACCCGCGCTCAAATCCTAGCTCTACCATTTACAGTTTGTGTGACTATAGGCCTGAAACTTGTCTTTCATAATCAATACAATGAGAGTAAACACAACGTAGAGTTTATTATTATTTATTATTATTAATTGTGATTGTCAACACTTGAAAGTTGGGGTGAAAACAGGAAAGTGGGTTTCATTCACCCTTTCAGCTAGTGTTTTTGTTTAACTTCTCAGGAAAAAAAAAGAAAGAAAACAAAGCAAGTCTATCTTACTGTTCAAGATTCACAGCATGGATATATTTTAATTTTAATTGTCTTCTAAAGGACACATATCCTTATAAGAGTCAACTAGACTTAGAGAGAAAACAGTGGTGCCTTGTTAAAAGCACATACTCTTGGGTTATTTCTGGTTCTTCCATTGCTTAGCTGAGCAGACCAGGGTGAAACCACTATCCTCTTATTTCCCCATCTGTAAAATGGGTTTTACGATACCAAGTGTACAATGTTATCTTGACAAACAAGTCATGTGAATAAAAGTGTTCCTGAAAGCATCACTCCAAAAAGGCCTGTTAATAGTGTGATCGCTCCAATGTTAACAGCCAGGTTCCAGAAGGGCTGGTGGGGCACTGGCCCTTCACACTACCCCCACCCCACGCTTGGACCAGAACAGCGCTCTGCAGTGTCATTTCCGTGGGAATGAGGAAGGACACTGGCTGGGAGTCGGGAGTCTGGGGTTGGCATCCTGACTCCTCTTATTTGGAGCAGGTGGCCTTGCATAACCTACTTCACCTATGTGTGCTCTTGTTTTCATGACCTGAAAAACAGGGAACAACAGAAGCACCTCCAAGCAGGGTGGTGGGAGTATGAGATAATGTCTGGACAAGGGTATCAAAGACCTGCACTGCATCGCAGCCAGATTCGACTCAGTCTCTGCTCTCTACATGGTGAAAGCGGGAGACAATTCAACCAGAGAAGCTAACTGGGCTGTCATGCGCACCATCCACTGAGCTTCCCAATCCCTACCTGCCCTGGAGGGTCAAGGAGAGGGTGCATGTGTCTAATTCCCCTGAAAGGGTTTTGGGAAGTCTAGAGCATTCCAAAATGTAGGCTGTCATTGCAATTCTTATTAGGGGCAGACTCAATGCTATTTTAATTCGACAGCAGGCAGGATGGGAAAGGCAGGCAGATTTCCAAACAGATACTAACTTTTATCAGCATCAGACTGTATCCGAAGCTTGTGTGCCCTTCTGATCAGGAATGAAAATAGCTGCAATTAAGTTGATAGCCAAGCAAAGCCATGAATTAATGGAAAGTCATTCTCTAGGGGACATTTTTTTTTTCTCATGAGTGGAAAAAAAATGACTGAAATGAGTAAGCAAATATGTTGGTCATGCTGATATGGAAACTGGCATCATTTTGAATATACCATGGCCACGTTCTCATACGTGGCAACATCAAAGTGTGACCAGACACAGAGAGAGTGAACAAGTGGAGGGGGGGTCATCAGAGGACACCCTACAGTCAATTGTTGTATAAGTTGGGAAACTGAAATTCAGAGGTCAAGGGACAGGCTCTGGGTCACCCAGCTAGTTAGAAGGGAAACTTGGCCAAGAACTCATGCTTCCCAAGTGTCACATCAAAAAGAATAATGAACCCAAATTCAAAAGACCTTGGTCTGAGTCCAGACTTTGCTACACTGGAGAGTCTGAGCTCGGTCAGAAGCTGTTCATTCCAAGTTCCCTTCCAGCCTTATCAATTTACAAGTGCAGAACTAGCATTCCATTTTTATTTTTGCACATCTGACCTAAAACTGCTTCACCAAAACCTTACTTGGTTACTAAGTGTTGGTTATTTCCTCAACAACTAGCCATCCCTAGAATCCAAACCTGACACCGCGCAGTGCGTCTTAAAGGGAGTGTGCCATCCAATCACCTGAGGAGCTTGGAGAACTTCAGATTGTGATTCAGACACTTGGAGGTGGTTCCTGAGATTCTGTGTTTCTAACAAGAGCCATGTGTTGCTGATGCTGCTGGTCCATGGATGACCCTTTAAGGTTCAAGGGCAGGGAGAATGCAGAGACCAGCTGCCACATAGACCCTTGGGACAGTATCTGAATGATGACCACTAGCATCAACCTCACCTCACAGTCAAAGACAGGCAAGGGTTGACATAAGTTAAGACTAGGTCCTCACTGAGAGTGCCCCGCCCAGGAGGTGACTGGGGTTCTCTCCGGACTGAACTGGGAGCGGGACCTGCGGGAACAGGTGCCTGTCGCTGGGTTGACCGTGGGATGCTCTGGGCGGGCCAGGCTCCCTCTTCCTGCTTCAGGCTGTGGGGTCGGCATAAGGCGGAGTGGGGCGGCTGGCTATCTGGTGGCCTGTGTTCCGGGTCCAGGTGAGGCCCAGGTGGTCACACAGCCGGGGAGGACACGGGCAGGGCTGCCCCTGACCAACCCCCAAAGGGACCTGGGAACTCCGGCACCCCCCCTCCCCTGCAGGCCGCGCTCACCTCCTTGTGACTGTGCCCCTCCGGGCATCTGTAACTTCCACTCGCAAGTGCTCCTGGGTCGGGAGAAGGAAGATAAAACAACCTGAAATATTTTCAATCGAGGGGTTATTTTAAAGCAAATAGATGAACCTGGTGAAAGGGAGAAAGAGAGTGAGGAGGGAGTGTGGGAAAGAGAGGCTTTGTAATGACTTCCATGTGAGGACAGCCTGGGACCCCTTTCTCCAACCTCATCGCCTTCCATCCTTTCTTTCACTTTATGGTTGGAACACATCCTAATTCCCCAACTTGTACACTATTTCAAGACTCTGGGGTCTTACTTGGACTGCTCTGTGAGCATGTAGAGTTCTTTTTCCCTCCTTTTGGTACGGATTCCAAAACCTCTGCCTTTCTCCTTTCCTTCTTCTAGGGGAAAGGAAGAGAGGGGAGCCCTGAGTGCTTTGGCTCAGTGGACGAAGCGACGGCCTGTGGACTCAAGGGTCCCAGGTTCCACTCTGGTCAAGGGCATGTACTCTAGGAGAGTCTTTCTAATTACCTTTTCCTGTCTGTGCTAGGTACTCTCCCCTGGGCCCAGTGCTAGCCTGTGCTTATTTCTGTCATGGTTCTAGTCATATTGGATGGAAATAATCACTCTGATCCTCTTTTCTAATTACAGTGCTTCTCAACCATCCTAATGCCGTCACCCTTTCATGCAAAAAAATGAAACTAGATCACCACTTACACCTACACAAAAACAAACTCAAAATGGCTAAAGGACTTGAATGTAAGACGGGAAACCAAAACCCTACAAGACTCCATAGGCAGCAAAATTGCAGGCATATGTCGTTGCAATATCTTTACAGACATGGATCATAGGGCAAGAGAGACTAAGGAGAAAATAAACAAATGGGACTGCATCAAAATAAAAAGCTTCTGCACAGCAAAAGAAACCATCAACAAAACAACAAGAAAGCCCACTGCATGGGAGAACATATTTGCCAATGTTATCTTCAATAAGGGTTTAATCTCCAACATTTTCTAACTGAGCAGGGATGTTATGACCTCTTAATGGCAAGAAAACTACTTAGATCTTTCTCTATCTCCCGTGCTGCTCACCCCAAGTTGCATTTCAGAATCTCCCTTGAACTGAAAAGCTCGGAACCTCATTGAGTTGATGATGATGACAATGATAGCAATCATTTATTAAATACGTACAATGCACAAAACATTGATTTAGGCATTTAACTGTGCAACTTTGTTCATTCTTTACAAAGACTATAATGGATACCATTATTAGTTGCCATTATTAACCAACCTGCCCAAGGTTACACACCTGATAAGTGGGAAGTCAAAATTTAAGTCTGAATGATCTGAGTCCAGAGTCCACACTCCTAACACCCACAGCATGAGGATAAATGCACATTCCTGTTTGAATGCAGGTCTGCCACGACACTGCTCCACAGGGCGTGCCAGGCACCACCTCAGCCCTACCTTGTTCATCCTTCACCCTACCTGTTCAAACCCGACTCAGGCCTCAACTCTCAGCTCAAGTGGGATTTCCAGAAAATCCTCTTTGTAACCCTCGAGTTGGTGGAAATGCTTCCCTTTTTGCTTCAAAGAAATCCCATGCGAGTCTCTGACCATTTTCTCATCTGGGACATTCTTAACATCACCCCCACCAACTCATAGGTACAGCCATCCCACTTGAATAAGATGTGTTTTATCATCTTGTCAAAATGCAGTTCTTTTCTTCAGAAGCTTCCCTTTCATTCTCTAGTGCTTAACACATCTTCCAGAGAACATTCTATTTGCAGACCCATCTCCGCGTGGGTCTAGCAGTGCTCGGAGGGTGGGAGGCAGATGCCCCGTTCTCCATATTCCCTGGGCCTAGTACAACATGGGACTGAACCTCTCTGCAGCTGACAGATGAGAAAACAGAGGCCCATGTCACCCGGTGAGTCAGAGGCAGATCCAGGGATGACTCACGAGGCACTGATTATCCCCCTGCACTCAGAAGCATGGGCCCATCCACCCTGCACACACTTGTACAAATCCACACTGAGACCGCCGGAGAATACTAACCCACGTATCATGAATGAAGAGCATTTGAGAGAAATTACATTTGGACAACATATTTAAAAAGCTTCCTGACCTTATGCAGTGGAATGAATAGGAAAAACTATACTGGAACATGCCGTGACACACATTTTGGTGCCGGCTCTATGGTGAAATGCCCCCCTGCCTCCCCCTCCCCCCGTCTTGTTTCATTCCCATTCAAAGCCACTATTTGAGAACTAAATTGCTAAAGGGCAATTGCTTCCTTTTCTAGTGCTTCTGAATTGGCGAGGCCATTATCTGTGGCATAAAGTACAGGATATAAAATGCACATTTCAAGTGTCATTTGGGGCTCACGCATGCTATGGAATTGCCACTAAGAAAAATAATTGGGTTTTGTGAACATTTTCTCTTTAGTAGAGAGGCATTTTCTCTTTCTTTTGGAAAGAAGTACATTTTACAACATCCATTCATCATTCCATTATCCATTCAACAAACCAACAAACACTTATTCATTCATTCAGCACCTTCATTTAGAAAATGTCTGTTGAGCTTTTGTACAGGCATTAGGCATTGGGCAGGGCATAGAATGCTGACTGAAACAGGCGAGGCACCCACCCTCTGTGTGTCTAGTCCAGGGCTGGGATTATTAAGATGATTGCTCCTGGCCTCAAGGAACTAAAAAAATCATTCATTTTTTTTCTTTTGTTCATTCTACAAGTGCATGTTGAGAAGAGCCATGCCTTTCAGCTTCTGCCTGTTTGTGGCTATGACTGGCTGGTTCACAGAAGGAGGAGTTTGTTCAAAGACAGAGGAAGGAGCAAGCACACCCTCTCAGACACACCCGATGCCCCACCACAGCCATTTTGCCAAGGCAGTCCATAAGGAGCCCAGGCCGGGTGCCTGTGTTGCCCAGCGTGGAGCAGCAGAAAAGGAAGGGAAAAGGAATGATAAACCAGGTCTGTCACCCTACGTCTACTCCGCACCTTTCCTACTATATGACTCGAGTCAGCCCATGCCATTTTTCATCCATTCGGTGCGTGATTAATACGCTAGTGATCATCATCACTTAACTTACTAGATATTTGTTAGGTGTTTAATAGGGATTAATGCTTTGAGGTAAACCAGAAAGAATTTGTAATTATACTTTGCTGATCATGAGATTTAAAGGCCAGAGTTAAACCCCAGATGCTCAGAGCAGGAACCAGCTTTCAGAAGCAGTGGAATTGGCTTGCTTGCCTTTGCTTTCACTCTTTCTAGCCCCCCTCGCCCCTGCTGTTGCCCCCAGGGGTCGCTACCTAAAGTAAATGACCCAAACACAAGCGCTTGTCTGCAGCTCTGTTTTTATGAGAATCCAAGCTAAGATAACGTGTAAAACAATGTTTGGGGATCCTTTTAAATGGACATGTGACATGACAGAAAGTAAGAAAAATAATCATAGGCCAAAACCTGGGGAAGACACATAGAGAGGGAGTCAGCAGCCAGGTCAGGGGGGACCCAGGGGCTACGTCTGGTGGCTTACGGTGGCCCAGAGCTTGGGTTGTAAAGATATGCATAGTATACATTTGAAACCTATATGATCCTATTAACTGAGGTCACCCCAATAAATTCAATAAAAAATATAAAGATATGAATATTTCGTCATCCATGTTTTTATTGCTTAGACCAATTGAATAGAAGACGTGGATTCAAGTCTCCTTGGCCCCACCAGAACTCCTGAAATATATATGACACTTTCAGAAAAAAGACTAAAAAGTAAACAACCATATGGAAGAGATAAAAAAAATGTAGTTGTTTTGCCTTAACTCTTGTTAGGGTAGGGTAAATTAGTATTCCTTGAGAATTTGTAATTATACCCTGCTAATCATGAGATCTGAAGGCCTGAATGAAAGCTCTTTGAAATAAAGAATTTTTTATTTTATTTTTTATCTTTGAAATTTGTTTTACTTTTTCAATAATTTTATGAAGCATATGAACTTTTTTTTAGAAAGATCAATTTTTGATTGAATTTGTAATGGGGTGACCTGTGGAGACGACCACCAGGGACTCAGATCAAGATTTAGGAGCCTTTATTAAGCTGGCCAGTGACTACAGTTACAGCACCCTTCCGAAGCAAAGGCTGAACTGCGGTGCCGACTACAGGAGTTACAGCGTTTTTATTTGCAAAAACCACAAAGTTAGTTAAAGCCTTGTTTACACAATTTGTTCCCGACACAGTACAGCATCAGTACAGTGACCACCTTCCTATCTATGTGTTCTAGAAATAGAGAGCACAGCGTGCCCCATCTGGCCGAAGTGCCAGATATGCAGCCCAGCACAAATTTATTGGGGTGAAACTTTATTAAATTATATAAAGCAGGAACCAGCTTTATATAGCTGGTAAACAACTCTACAATACATCATCTGTACATTGCAAATAAAAACTTTATTTTAAAGGGGTCTTAGATTTGTAAAACTCAGGTCTTTACACAATTCTGGGTCATCCCTAAAATTTTCTTTCTCTTTTGACTTTAACCCTGTCCCCTTCCATTTTTTGCTATGATTGATTCAAACAACCTTTCTCCAGTCTTCTTAAAATCCACCCCTTTACCTTTTAAAAGTTATATGCTGGAATGTGGGTATTGTGCAGACTGTGAGAGTCATGAAAACCTTCTCAGGTATGTGATTCAAATAGTAGACATTTCACCCAGCCAGCGTGGCTCAGTGGTTGAGCGTCAACCTATGAACCAGGAGGTCAGGGTTCAATTCCCGGTCAGGGCACATGTCCAGTTTGTGGGCTCCACCCCAGTGTGGGGCGTGCAGGAGGAAGCTGCTCAATGACTCTTTCTCATCATTTATGTTTCTATATCTCTCTCCTCCCTTCATCTCTGAAATCAATGAAAATATTTTAAAAAACAAATAGTGAACATTTTTTAGAGTGGAACATTCTACAGGCTACCGTGTTTACTCCTGGAAGGTTCTTCTGAAGTTCTGTGGTGATTTGATTATGAGAGCACAATGCTCCATAGGCTGGGAAAACACTAAAAGAATAAAGAGCAATACACTTGAAATCACTGAAGGAGTAGATTCTTAGTGACCCCAAATCAATCTATATTGATTTTCTTTTAAACTGCGTGGTTTAGAAAAGAAGGTAATAACCGTCTCAATTCAAATAAAGATTGAATAGTTCAGTTGGTTTTGAAACCAGCCAAGGCGGAGGAATTCTCACAAGTACTCTCACAAACCAAGTGCTTCTTTCAAGCGGATCTGGGGGATGAAGCATCGACTTCCCCATTTTCCACTGGGCTGGTGAGTGAGACTGCAGTTTTGAGGTGAGACTGGCAGGTTCCAGTTCTACATCAAGGTGTCAGTGCTGAATGGTGGTACTCCATCCTTGACTCCTGATTTTACCTTGATGGCTCTGTCTCCAAAGCCTCACATCAACAGGTTTTTTAAGATGCCTCCTGGGTAAGAGACAACTATGCCTTCTATTAAATGTATCTGAGCAACAGGAAGACTGAGATCATAGTCTTGTTTCCCCCTCAATCTCCCAGTTTCATTGAGATATAATCTCTCTCTCTCTCTCTCTCTCTCTCTCTCTCTCTCTCTCTCTCTCTCTCCCTATCAGTGAAAACATAGCCTCGGATGAGGATTAAAAATAAATAACACCAGGAGTTCAAGCGCTCACTCTGACGTGCGCTGACCACCAGGGTGCAGCGTGGAATGAAGGAAGGCCCCAATTGGCCCTGATCTCCGACCAGGCCTAGGGACCCTACTCATGCATGAATTTCATGCACCGGGCCTCTAGTTGACATAATATTGTAAGGTGTACCACATGTTGATTTGATTCATGTATGTATTGCAAAAGGATGATCACTACCATAACACCTACATTCCAGTACATAAGGACCGCATTGCTTGTGATGAGAACACTTAAGATTGCTATCATCACCATGTTGTACATGAGACCCCCAGAACTTGTTCATCCTATAGCAGGAAGTTTGTTCCCTTTGACCAATATCTTGCCATTTCCCCCACCTCCAGCCCCTGGGAACCATCACTCTACTCTCTGTTTCTCTGAGTTAGGCTTTTCTTTTATTGCACACATACATGATATATTTTAATCTCAATTTATCCATTCCATTTCTCGACCTGGCTTCACTCCAGGGCTCACAATTTCCAAATTCCTTCCAGAATAGATGTTGTTGTCTTTTGAAGGAGTTAACAGCTGTGCAAAATTACTTTCTACCCTCATGTTGCCTCTTATCACTTACAACAAATCAAAGACTCTTTTTTTTCTTATAATACCAATTTGTTGCTACTTCTTTTATGGCCTGATAGCTGGTCCATCATTATGAAAGTTTCTTTTGTGCTTCAGAGGAATGTCTGTTCTCTAATTAAGGGGCACCAAGTTCATTGGTTTGAGTTTATTGATGCATTGTTTGTAGCACCTCTATGGTTCTTAATTTTGCATTTGTTCCTTTATCAATGACTGAGAGAACTGTATTCAAACTCTCAGTATTAGTGACTTGGTCAATTTTAACTTTCAATTCTATTGATTTTAAGAAGTGTTATATCCTTAAACTCTATTTGCTTGATTTTAATATTCCTCCATCCATATTTTCATGGATTTAACATATTTTCCCTACCCTTAAGTTTCAGCCTTTCTGAACACTTGTATTCTTGTAGATAATATGCAGTGAAATAGTCCCCCCCCTCCCCCTGTACAGCTATCTTTAATTCTTAGACTCTCTATTAGTAATTGTGGTTATATTTTTATTTCACCATCTTATTCTGTTTTCTATTTAATGCTGCTTTTCTAAACTTCTTTTTCCTCCCTGCCTTCTTTTGAGCAACCATATCTTTTTGATTCATTATCTTATTCATTCAAGATTATAGAGTCTATCCCTTTTCTTAAGTTATACGTAAAACATTAACATTCACACTAAACACATTCTAATAAAAATCGATTTCTCTACCTGTCTCTTGAAAATTATGAGGACCCCAAACACTTAAACTTTTAGCACTCCCCTCACCCCCTACATATGATTACTGTATTTTAATTTCACCTCATTTTCTGCCTCAACATTAATCATTCATAGTTCTTCTATTATTGTTTTATATAGAAGCATTTGTTTCCATTGACCCATTCTGCCCACCTCTTTGTACACCATTCTTGCTGAACCTGAGTGCTTCCCTCTGGATTGAATTCCCTTCTATTTGAAATTTATCTTTTAGAATAATTTCATTCAGTGAGGTTCTGTTGGTGGTAAGCTCACGCAACACGCATACTGATGACGACTGCAGAGGCTGGAAGGAACTCATTCAAATGCCAGCTTTGCTATTACCAAATCTGTGATCAACTTCCCTGTGCCTCAGTTTCCTCACTTGTAAAACAAGAATAATATCTGCCTCATATAGGACTGGTGCGAGTTAAATATGTTACATGTTACCCAGGTAAACTGCTTAGAACAGTTTGGTACAAATCAAACACCCAATATTCTTTTTAAAGGATCTGGGCACAATGATTACTCAGTAAAGAGTAAATCATTTATGTTGGTGATTTTATAGTAAAATGTACAGAGAGGATGCTTGAGTCCTGATCCCTGGCAGGACACCTGGCTCTCTGGGTCCTCAGGTTTCATCAGCTTCTACGATGGACCCAGTGAGTCCTGTTTACTGCCCGGGGCGGCCACGCTGGCTGCACAGCCTGTTCTCTGGCCGTCACTGCAGGCTGGACCTGTCTCTCTGGGCCAGGAGCATCCCTCTGTACGGCAGCATGCCTCTGTATGGTAGTATATATCATGTGATCTTTTCTTGTCTGGCTCTCCCATCAGTTCCTTAGAGACAGCGAGGGCAGAGGTTCCAAACTTCCAGCTCACGGGGGAAGGAACAATTTCTGACCATGCTCTACCCTTCGACTCACTCCCTTCTCTGACTCTCATCGGGCCTTGCTTTACAAGGATGCGTTACTTTTCTTTAAATGTCAGCACCCTCGTGATCCACATTCTTGCTTTCTTCTTCCCGAACCCCCGGAGCTGTGTGAAAACTCCTGCTTAGTGAATAAAGAAATGAATGGTGTGTGAAGGTGCTCCGTGAACTCCGAAGGGTTGAGCACATGCCAGCTGTGCATAAAAACAGGAGACATTAGGCATCTGTTGTTGTCAGTTTCTGGTCTCAGACCCCTTCCCAAGGCTTCATCCTGACCTTTCTCCCTTGACTTAACTCATTTTGGTGTGCGTCCCCTACGAAGGGCATTTCTCCCCTTAGCACATTACTTTCAGGCACTATTTTTTTTAAAAAAATATTTTTATTGATTTCAGAGAGAGGAAGGGAGAGGGAGAGAAACATCAACGCTAAGAGAGAATCATTGGTTGGCTGGCTCCTACACACCCCCTACTGGGGATGGAGCCTGCAACCCAGGCTTGTGCCCTGACAGGGAATCAAACCATGACCTCTTGATTCATAGGTCAACGTTCAACCACTGAGCCGCACCAGCGAGGAGACACTACTTTTAAACAGCATGAGTGTGTCTACCATGGTTCAGGCTGCTTCTATCCGTGGAAGCAGCAGCCCCCATGGGGCCTGGACTGCAGTGGTGCTTCTTTGTACCTGACTGTCATTAGATAAATGTCCCTCCCATCTTGTCTGGCCCACTGTGTGGACCACACAGAGTGTAAAGTCAAGAAGTCACTATGGCCGAAACCGGTTTGGCTCAGTGGATAGAGCGTCGGCCTGTGGACTGAAAGGTCCCAGGTTCGATTCCAGTCAAGGGCATGTACCTGGGTTGCAGGCACATCCCCAGTAGGGGGTGTGCAGGAGGCAGCTGATCGATGTTTCTCTCTCATCGATGTTTCTAACTCTCTATCTCTCTCCCTTCCTCTCTGTAAAAAATCAATAAAATATATTTTAAAAAAAAAGAAGTCACTATGCACCAGGGAGGAAAGGGTTCTATGGCGAGAGGCTGATGAGGTTACCGTGTCAATCACTATTTGCTGAAAAATTCTAGTCTGCATTATCTGTAAATATCTCATCTAACAGCTCCATGTTTCAATGTGTATGGAGGGAGACAGAGAATGACATAGGGACAGAGGAGGCTGAAAGGACCATATCTTAGTTAATAATTGTGATAGATCAGTCTTCTCTTACAGAATTTATATACCATCGAATCCTTCCAAAATAAGAATATATTCAGACTAGAGGCCCAATGCACAAAATTCGTGCAAGGGGCTCGGCTCCTGCCACCGTGGCAGCTGCCTTGGTCCCCACCACAGCGGCAGCTGTCTTGGTCCCTGCCGCTGCAGCAGCTGCCTCCGCCCCCGCCGCTGTGGCTTTGTCCAGAAGGTCGTCTGGAAGGACGTCTGGTCTAATTAGCATATCACCCTTTTATTATTATTATAGATGGTTTGGAATCAGCTGTATTCAGATTCTGAACTCATTCATTCAGTAAATACAGACTAGTCCCTAGTGCAGCGAGGTCCTACAATAGATGCTGGCAACACTAAGACAAATAAGAAATTGGCTTACCCCCAAATAACTCATATTCCATAGGGTATAAGAAATGGAAATGGCAGAAACAGAATCCAAAGGACACAAATTAGAATAATTAACATTATCTCAGGTTAATAGATTTGAGTGATTTATGTCACCACAAACCTGTATTCCTTTTGTAATTTTAAAATATCTAATAAAATACACTTAAGAGAGTCATTCATTCATAGTTATTAGGCTATCGGAATGCTCTTATCTATCCTGGCAATGTCTAAGGCAAGAGGGTTCACTTATCTGGTCCCCCGGGACTCAAAAAAGTCCTCCATCCCCACCTTCCGCGCTGGAAATGGGGGAATTAGCATCCTCCTGCTTGACTGACTCCTAATTTACAAGACAGTCACCATCGCTCCACCAAGGGCTGCATTTGATTTCACAGGCGGGATGCCCCTGCATAGCATCTGCAGGCTGGGACGCTGGGCTGCCTTTCATGGGTCGTCATTCTGTCACCTCTCACCCATTCGATAAGGGCTCTCAAACGAGGCTCTGTTTCACGGTTCTCCTCACTCGGGGCCTGTCACTTGCTGAAAGCGGGTATCTCTTCAAAAGTGCCACCATCGCCCAGACAAACACAGGTGGCAGACGTCGATGGGGCCGCCACTGTTGAGACTGGCCCTCAGCATGTCACCCTACGGGAGGGGACCTGCCGATCCAAAGCTACAGTGTAACTCTGGCTGTTGCTTTTGCTGTGAGTAACAAACTGTCTTTATCTCTGATCCAGAGGTCGCCTGCTGTCCTGACAGTGAATACAAAAAACACTGTGATGAGCTAACTTGACTGCAAATATGTAAAATATCAGATACTTTATGGTTCTTTGAGTGGCAACCTCCAGGCATCATGCAGAGTGTAGCTCAGATATGTCATGAAAGGAAAACTATTAAACAGATATAAAGAGAGAAGGACACACTAAGATCCAGCTGCATCTCAAAGGTGTTCCAGGTGGAATAAATGAAAGAATGAGGGAAGGTGTTCCAGGCGGAATAAATGAAAGAATGAGGGAAGCAATGATACACAAAGTCATAATGCTCTAGAATACCCCCCATCCCCAACACACACACACACACACGAGCACACACACACACACACACTCCCCTAGGAGTGGCCAGTGGGTCCCTAATGAAACCTTGTTTGTGGAGAGCCAGTGAGTTCAACAAGTTCCAAGAAAGATGAAAAACAAAAAAGACATATTTCAGGGCAGCCATGGCCCATCACTGCAGTGGTGAAGTGGGTGACATTGTTTCTGACAGAAGTTCTAACGGCATTTAGCCAGGAACCAGATGGCTCTGCGGACGAAAAAGGGGTCACCTGCTAACCTGACAGCTCAGGGTAGTCCTGCATGGCGGTCCTGCAAACTCAGAGACCCAAAGTAACCACAAAGATGGTCCGAAAGTAAAACTTTTGCTAAAAGCAATTACGGTGGGTAGTCACATCCTAGGCCGGTATCTTCCCTGACAAGGTTAATCTTTACCTTAAAGAGCCTATTGTCTTTTTGCATCTATGACAACATATCGTTGGAATATCAGGGTAGTTTTCCTTTTTCCAGGCCCCTCAAAGCACAGGCACCCCTCTGCAAAGACCACAGATTCACTCCTTGTCACTGAGTTAATTGTTGACATTAACTTCCTGCACCCCCCTGAGTAAAAGAAGCGTGTGTCTATCATTTTACTTTTTATCCAATCCCAGAGGTTTCCCCACTTTGCTTTCTCCTGCCTCCATAATCTATCACCAAAGGAGTTCATGTAAGCCACTTACATCTCCTCCTTTGATTGTAATTTATAAAACAAGGTAAAAACCAAAACCAAAACCGTTCTTTGGAGCATTATCTCAATACATTGAGATTCTGCTTTCCAGAAATTGCCGACAGTTTGTCTCAAATAAACTCACAAAAATTCTTCACAGGTTTGAATGTGTTTTTTTTACATTAAGAGCTCCATGGAGCTATATATGAATTCAGTCTCCCCGTTGGTCCCTGGTTACATACAGGCCCAGAGTGGGCGTGGCCCCCTCCATGTGGAGATAGTCCCGCTGGACCTGAGAAAGAAGGAGAACTTGGCCCCTGTGCATCTTTGAATTTCCAGTCCTACGCCCTAAGGGAGTGTTAGCATCATAAGCTGCATGAACAACCTCTGCACCTGCGTGCAATGCTTACAAACACGGAACTCTCTCCAGGCCACATGCTAATACTCAGGCAGAGAAAGCTGAGTCAGTGCCTGGATATGGCTTCAAAACTCATTCTGCCTCTAGAATGTTTTCATGTATAGACGAATGACTCCACACCTAGACTAATTCAATCCGATCTCTGAATGCTGCCTGTACTACGCTGGTCCAAGGATTTAAATGAATAGGAATCTAGTCTGTGTTTATAGAGAGAAGAATAACTGTCATAAGGGGGTCATTTTATCCCAGCATAATCAATACACATAATGAAATTTCAACATATCACAATAGGTTTGATATATGAGTGGGTGACTTAAATAGCTGATGGTAAAATGTATATGGAAGAGCTGAGAATAGCCAATCACCTTTACAGATGGAGGAGAAAACGAAAAAGGAAGTAGGAGAAGTATTCATCAGATATCAGATTTTAAAGGAGAAATTGAAGGTTTTCAGACAATGGAATGATCATCAGATATCAGATTTTAAAGAAGGAGAAATTGAAGGTTTTCAGACAATGGAATGCCGTATAGCAAGCAAAATGACTGAATTATATCCACCCATGCGTCTATTCAAATCTTCATGAGTATTTTTTGAAAGCCTATTGTATAAGAAAGATAACTGCAGAATATGTCAGCATAATACCACTTAAATAAAAGTTTCAATCACACGAGAATGTACAATATTCTGCTTGCAGGAGCACACACACAGGGCCAGCGCAGGCATTGCGCCACACGGGGCAGGCTGAAGGAGTGACCAAAGGACGAAATCCAGCCCCCACTCCACTTGCCAAGAGGGATAGAAACATCAGTGATGAGAGATAATCATTCATCAGCCGCCTCTTACACGCCCCACACTGGGGATTGAGCCCACAACCCAGATATGTGCCCTGACTGTGACCTCCTGGTTCATAGGTCTAGACTCAACCACTGAGCAACACCAGCTGGGCAGGAAAATGTTTTTGTGTTCAGTTACTTCTCTGAATGCGCATCCCCATGGAGGAATGGCTTCTAGGGACACTTCCACCATCTTCTGTGCTCACTCACCTGGATTGGGGACCTGCATGTGTAGGGCCAGAGGTCATGTGTGGATCTCACATCAGGAGGCATAGGTAGTGATTCATCTGTGGCATCAGCTCAGAAAGTATTTACTCTTAGTCACTGCACAAGACAACGTAATTCTCTCTGGAATACTACAGCTCACATAGGGAGGAAACTTAACAAAGTTCTCCTCATATTGGACAACAATCCCCCAAGTTTACAAGACATCACTGTGATGAAGTAAAGCTTAAATTAACCTAAACTATCAACAATAAAGAAACAAGTTTTAATTGACTGTGATGGAGAAAAAAATTGAATTATCTTTCTATTCTCTCTCTATAAAATAGTATAGTTTACAAAAGCATTCCAATTGGAAGTGTCAATCAAAGAATATGCCACCAAA
>NW_006282874.1:3048748-3095598 GCF_000327345.1 Myotis davidii
TATGTTATTTTTCTGGATTTTGTCATTTATATGACATTTGTCAGCTTAAATTTTTTTCAACTATTGTAAGTTTCACTTTCAAAATAAATATAAATGTTGGTGCCTAATTTTGAATTTCTAAGTTTGCAACTTTTTTCTTTAAATAGCCAACTCCCCATATTGCATAACCTTTAGGACCCAAAACATGTAGGTCGTCTTTCTCATGGTTCTAATGTTGGGAATAATAGCTCAGAGGAATGCACACCATCTTTAGGGAAGTGTGTGCCTCCGTGAGCAGAGGAAAAGAAATGAAAACAGTGAGATGAACAACTTGAGACCTCAAAAAAATTATATTTTATTTCTGAAAGTTATCAGAAACAAATGGCAAAATTCACACTTGTTCCTTCTGACCGGATTGCCTATATTTTCTTTTTCTTTTTTTTTTAATTTTCCTACGTGTTTAAAATATTTCCCATTACTTAAAATGATTAAAAAATCCAACATACTTTGTGCATGGACAGAAGATAGGGAAACGAATTCGGAAGTTTACAGTGGACCAGACAAGAGATGCTGGGGCCCTGCACTTAGACAAAAGCAATGGCAATGGCAATGGCAACCACTGGATGAATCTGGGAAATTTGTGGAGAACAGAATCAATGGGGCTTCGTGATTGATGGTGAGTAGATGCTTAGGCAGAAGTCCAGGATGACCAAGTTTCTGGTGTAGACAACCAAGTGAAGGCTGGTGCCACTGGGAGGTCCTTTGGACTGAGAATGACAGAGAGATGGAGGGGAAAATAGGCACCACTTGCTCACAGCCTCCTTCTCTCATATTAGAGATGGAAAAACTGAGAACCAGAGGAGTGCAATCACTCACTCACTGTAAGGATGCTTCGTAGCAATAAGGACAAGAATTTGGTGCCCTATCAGCCCAGGCATTTTTTTTTTCTTACCAATTTTTCTAGAATCTGGTAGTGAAGAAGGTTGCTAATTATCAGGTATCTTCTGAAACCCAGCATTCTAGGACTCAAAATAATCTAACAGTTCAAATGCTCTTGACACAATCCAACTAGCTGAGAGCTAATCTTCCAGAAGCAGTACGTGATAGTGGGGTGAGCCCAGGAGTCAAACCCTGGTCACCATCCCCGGTTTCACCCCTGACCTGCGGCCCAAACATGGTATTTGACCCCTAGGAGCTTCAATTTTACTAAAGCTAAAATGGGAATGTTAACTCCTGCCAGCATTGCTGTGAGGACTGGATGAGCAAATAGACTTACATTAATGAAAACGCTGTGTCCAATGAAGAAGAGCATATATGTTCAAGGGAACCATCATTATTATTGAAATAGAACAATGCTACAGAGTTTCATAATCATTGTTGGCCTAATGCAATGATTCAATTCTCGTTCCCTGAGCAGATGCGCATGAACTATTGTGCACATTTCTCTGGTGTATCTCAAGCTCCATAAACTGATTCATTAAGATCAGAGAGTTATTTCTGGTTTTCTACAGAAATGAAGCATTTTTCCTGAATTGTCAAGAGGAGCACCGTTTTCTCAGTCATGGAGTGGATCTTTTTAATCCCATACTTATAACCGAATGGGATTTGACTCTTCACATTTTCCCTCAATATGTGGATTTCTTCTGTAAATAGCTGTCCACTAATAAGTTAATCCGCATTTAATTTCAGAAAGCACAAAGGTGATAAAGGAGACATCCTGGGGATTCCAGTTCATTGCTGCACTGCTAACCATTTCACATTTTCAACTGGAAACAATTTCATTGGGGTCAGTATTCTATTATGTGGATGGACCTGGGGTTTAAAGTCCTGGTTTCAATTTTTTTACCTGGTTTCCTCACCTTCAAAGAGATATGAGGGAATCGAATGAGATAATGCATTTCAAGTGAAGAATAAGATGCATGTTAGAAACTCCATAAAAATTCACTTAATCCTCCAGTCTTGGGCAATGGGTAAAAATCAGCTTGTAGTAATACAATTTCTGAATTCTCTGGCTTAAGCACATAGAGTAAGGAGAGGCAAAAGCAGCCTAAATCAATAGAATTCTGTTGGCAAGAATCTCTGGCTCATTTGCAAGAGTCGTCTAGAGCTGTGTTGATTTGGCATCACTGAAAAGTCATTTTTTAAGAAGTTGTTCTAAAAATTATTGAGTGATTATTAAGCTGAGGTGTATCATCAGTTTTAGGACATAATTAACTAGATATACTTAGACTACTCTAGGAAGTCGTTTCAATGATTTTGGAAAGTAATTTTAACTCTTTTAGGCAATAATGGAATAATTTAGAATTGTTTACTATGATTCAATGATTTGCTCTTCTGTGCAATGCTGACCTTTCGGGGGCCATCTCATTGAACTCCCTATGCCAGACCCTCAATCGGTGTTTGCACGCTTCTCTCCACTCTCACATGGTCATGAAGACAGGAATCACGTCATTTTAATGTTTGTATCCCCAGCATCTAACACGGAGCTCAGTGATGCTTTAGAAATTGAATCAAATGGAATGTGTTATCTGAAAAATATGAGCCATGAGTTCATTAAGCAAGTACAGGGAAGGTTTCCACCGAGAAGCCTGCTTCATCAGAGAAATTTTTCTTGCTTCCACATGCGCCAGGACTATAAGCCACCCAATTATTTCCGCACAGGATTTTAAATTCCACTCTGTGGATGTTGCCATGTCATTGAAATGAATCCGCATTGCACCACATCTGTTAATAACATCCCCGTGTTCTCACGGGTGCAGACAAAGGGAAGGAGACAGGTGATGGTCTGCAGAATGTCACAAAGCAGCGAACGCATATCCTACCTCCTGTCTTGGCAAGAATGAGCATTGAGATACATTCTCCATGCAGATTAAATTCGCTGTCTTTTCAGGGAAAGTTATGAACCCTTTGGGGCAGGAGAACTGAGCACTGGAGACCCAAGGCACTAATGAATTTTTCATGGAACAATCTTCCTCACCATGCAGGGAAGGGCTGTATATCCAGCTCAGAGTTCTCATGAACTTCTATAAAAAAAAAAGAGAATAATCAGGGAGCCATTTCCCCTTTAGCTGTGACTCTCTCTACTGGATCTCAGCTGAATGTCAAGTTCTCTGCTCGGGGATGAACCAAGAAAGCTGTGGGGAAGTGCAGCTGGGTGGTGTGAGGCATTGCCTGTCTATGGGTCGGCCTCACACGCATCAGCATTAAACTTGGTGCCACACACAGTGGACAGGGAGCGACTTAAAAAGTGATGGCACCAAATTCCTTTCACAGATGAGGACATTGAGGCCCGGAGGGAAGTGACATGGCGCGATATTGTCCAATTCAAAATCTGCTTTCTTTCCGGCTTAGAATATTGCACATGGCTTCTGTAGATGCAAATATTTTTCATATCTTTTCGTTTTTTCCAAATGACAGAAATTCCAATTTCAACTTGAGCTTAAGCGACATGCGAAGTGTATAAGCTGAATGAATGACCTGTATAGTCCCAGGTCCGGCTTGAGCCCGGCACTGAACACCGGCACCTCTCTCTCATGGCCCTGTTCTTATCTGTGCTGCCTTCGTTTTCACCCTCCACACGGCGACAAGAAGGCAGCCTACACCCCAGGCCTATATCCGCCTACGTTAAGCCCAACAGAATGAGCACCCACCCTGCTCAGCAGACTTGGTAGAAGTCTTACTGCATCTTGTGAACTTGGAGTGGCTCCTGGATCTATGCCTGAAACAACCACTGTGGTTAAGAAGGTGCAATGCTCTGTCCCCCAAAACAGGCAACCCTAAATCCTCACCCCATGGGCTTTACTTTGAACTTCCTTCACTGGTGGGGCACTGGTTCGTAAAAGAAGTGTGAAGTAGGGAGAAGGGGATGAGCTCTTGAGTCCAAGAGACATGGTTGTGAATTCTAGGTGGCCCCCTGCAAGCTCTGTGACCTGAGATAGGTTCATTAACTTCTCTAAGCCCATTGCTGTGATAACAATAAAACAACAACGCTAAAGGAGCTAATTCAATAAAGCGTTTAATGTGAGACACTTCGGGTTATATAGTATATTCCCTTATGAAGTAGGAATTTCCAAGTCTGCAAAACTTTCTGTGCAATTTGAGAATTCTACAAACTCAGGAAAATAATTTTTTTTTAAAAAATGAGCTTGGTGCTAATTCTTTTAGCGTAAAAAACTGGCCTGTGAGACGATGTATCATTTATCTTCATCTCACCTACTGTGAACAGTCATATGGCTTCGCTGTAGAAATATGAATGCTTTTGACTATAGCGTGCTTCTTATTACAGATGCATCTCTCCTACTTGTTATGTTATACAGCTATTCCATGTGCATCCTCTCAGCTTTGAAAGTTACCAAAAACATTGAAATCTGAAACATTTCTGGTCTGAAGATGATCGGGTAAGGGATAAGTAACCGATATCATTATCCCCATTTCATCAGGAAACCGAGACAGGCAATGGTGAAGACACCCGCCCAGTCACATTCGCACATCCTCTAGGGCAGTGACGGCGAACCTTTTGAGCTCAGCGTGTCTGTGTTTTGAAAAACCCTAACTTAACTCTGGGGCCGTGTCACATAGAGAAATTTTTTTTGATATTTGCAACCATAGTAAAACAAAGACTTATATTTTTGATATTTATTTTATATATTTAAATGCCATTTAACAAAGAAAAATCAACCAAAAAAATGAGTCCACGTGTCACCTCTGACACGTGTGTCATAGTTTCGCCATCACTGCAGGTAGCACAGAGAGGACTGAGAGGCAGGCACTCTGACCTCGGAGCGCTAGTCTCAGTCACCGGGTACGAGGTATCCTTGGGCCACGTGAAAAGTCCTGGGATGGCGCCCCTGGGGGACATCCTGAAGAAACACTCAGCTCAACCTGGGACTCTCAGGGTCTGCGCTTGTGGACTAAGAGGAGCGTGTACAGTGCCGAGGAAGAAGGCGGCCACTTGCCTCTGTGAGCAGGAGGCTGGCACCTACCATGATGGGCACTTTCATGTGTTTCCAGAGACCATTCACGGCAGGTGGGATGATGTCCCTTCATCGTCTGCAGCCTGACAGTTCCCCCAAAGGGGCTGCTGAGTGACCTTGTCCCTACTCCTCAGTCTGAGTGTGTTTACTCGCTGCCACTTTTATTCCAACTCTGGCAGACGATCACATTTCCAGTTAGCAGCTCCCTTCCAATTAGTCATTCTTCATGGCAACTGGACATGCTTCATCCCCCACTGCCCACAACCCTGACAGAAGCAATACAAAGCCTTATCACTTAACGTGGATTTAATTGCTTTCGAATGGGTCTGATTAGGAAAACACTCTCAGCTCATTATGCCCTGTGGCCAGGATGAACGATATGTCACAGTGCCACCAACCAAGCTGGAAGGGGCCAGGGCTCAGCTGACACCAAGGTCACATGGGCCACAGGGCTGCAGGGGTCGGGATTCAGTGCCGGCGACACAGGCAGGTGAAGGATGGAAGCCACTGGAGGCTGGGAGAAATGTTTGGAACATATAAGGAAGCGATTTCAAAGGAAAGAAAAGATGAGTTGGAATAAACCTTCAGGATCATTCATCTTTCTAATATTACAAATGTAAAAGGAGGAGAGAGACATGCCCAAGGTCATCCATCTATCCAGTTTCTAGAAGCATTACTGAGGCAGTTATGCAAGCCATGAACCATGAGGTCACCCAAGATTCATCTTTTCAAAGGCATGCTGTATCCATTCGCCAATTTTATTTTCGTAAAGATTCAATGGAGGGTTCACCATTTCATCTATGCTTATCTCAGTTTCCTGTAACTGCAGGTACTTAAAATAAATCAGGGTCAATATGTATGTTCATCTGGAAGATACCTAATGAAGTTCTTCTTAGTTAATATCACTCCTTCTCTTTTATCTGGTCTACGTCACTTTTTCTCTAGCTAGTTAGCTTTCAGGAGAAAAATTCATTACTGTGTCACTAAGAAGCCCGCTGTGATTATCTTTGTAATCATAACTGTTATGTGTGACTGGCTTTATATTCTAGTCAAGTTTTAATTGGCTTTAAATGAGCAGATGAAAAGAATTTATTTGCTATGAGTCCAAGACATGTTTTGCCCTCAATACATGAATGCTGAATGTCTTTTATTGAAATATAGTTACTATACACTGTTATATTAGTTTCAGGTGTACAGAATAGTTATTCAACATTTGTACACTTAACAAAGTTACATAACCATCTGACACCATACAAAGTCATCACAATATTATTGACTACATTCCCTATTCTTACCGTATGCCCCGTGACATTTACTTGATGACTAGAGATTTGTAACTCTTCCCCTTCACCTTTGTCACCTCCTCCCCCTTCCTGTCTGGCAACCATTACTATGTTTTCCATGTGGACGATGAGTCTGTTTCTGTTTTGTTTTGTTTGTTCACCTGTTCTGCTGTTTACAGCTGTTTCCTTCCTGCCCAGTGGCTTGCCTGTGGAGATACTTAATTATTCATAGCGCTACCTTTAGGAAGTGCCACTGGGCTCTGCTGCTTCAGATGCCACTTCTACTATTATTAGCCTCAGAGCTATTTCTTATTTCCTGCAGCACGATGAAGGTGGGGAAAGAAGTGCGCATGCTTCCCTTTCCAGAGCCCCAGAGCTCCGCTCAGCAGCGGCCGGGCTCCTAAGCATTTAATGAAAACGATGGAAGACCTCATTTCCCTGCTTGTTCTTTGTTCCCTTGACCTCAGATGATCAGATAAGGGGCAGTACAAGAGGATGGTGTGATGCTTCAATGATTTATCTACCTCGTTTTTCTGTTCATGAACAATCCTACATGCCTATGGTTTTTGCTAGCCTTTTCTCAAGACTGACTCTGCTGTCCCATTGTCTTTCTTTGCTGCAAAAAAATATCTGCCAACGTGAGACGTTTACTTGCTAGATAGAGCTCAGAGTGTTCTTTTTTGTGTGTGACTTTCTCTCTCTTTTCTTTTCCACAGGAAAAGGATGGTCTTCTTTCAGGTTTTTTCTTTTCATCAATATACTCATGTGAGTTACGGAATACTCTAAGGCGCCCAAACTGATTAATACGTGTTTATCGTCTAGCCCACTGCCGTGCACAGTGTTTGCGAAGAAGCACATAGCCTCTACCATGGAGATGAATGCACTCAGTTTAAAAGGAAATGTTAACACGTCTGGTGTCCAGATGCAGCGATCATGACTTAGTAATAGATTTAATTTACCCAATGCATGCTGAGAGTCTGCTGTGGGCAAAATTCTACATCAGTACTGATAGTCAATGGTTGTCACTCACTAGGTATATGGCTTAATGGGAAAGGTTTACATATAAGTGTTATTATTTTTGCAAAACTCACAGACAACAGTGTAGATAGGCTTTTGTAAAAAACCATGAATACTGGGGGTGAAAGTGTTTTATTACAGTTGTATCTTGAGTTGGGATGTGAAACAAGGGCAGAGCTTCAACAGGTAGATATGAGTTTGTGAACATTCCAAGAGTAGATAAGCTACAGGGGGCAAAAATCCTAGCATGATAGGTAGGCATAAAGGGAAAATTTTCCAAAATGAAAAATAGGTTAAGGATACATGAGCCTTATCTGTATTACTCCTTTCAATTGAATGTGAATCAACAATTTCCTGAAAATAAAATGTTTAATTTAAAAAGTGAGAGGGGAATGACCAATAGGTACGTGAAAAGATTCTCAACATCATTACTCATTAGGAAAATGCAAATGAAAACTGCAAGGAGATACCAACTCACACTCATAGGATGGTTGCTATCAATAAAAAAAGAAAATAGCAAATGTTGGCCAAGGATGTAGAGAAAGCTGAACCTTTGTGAATTGCTGGTAAGAATGTCAAATGGTTTAGGTTCAGAGTCAAAACAATCACTTTCACCAAACTCTACTGAGCAAAGCAAGTCCTAGAGACCTATGATGAAACAGGCGTCACCTTTCATAAGAGGAGACTCAAAGCTGCACTGCAGGATGACACAGAAGAGTGAAAATCTCTGGTCCCTTTTTGAAAATATATCAGTCTGTACATGCCCCATAATAAGGGATTAAATAAATGAATGATCCAAATGTTGAAATAATAAATAGCAATAGCAATTTTAAAGGATATTTAATGAATGGGAGAAAATGCTATATGTAAAATGAAATAATATACAAAATAGTAAGATATATACACACATAAGTATATAGTGATATGTATATATATATATATATGAATATATATATTTATTCCCACATTTTTAAATCCTTATTTTCTAAATTTTCATTTTTATATTCTGGTGACAATTAGAAAAAATGGACTTTCGCAAATTGCAATTTTTTAAAATGTGTTCGGATTTTTTTAATTCTTAAACTTACTTGAACCTTGTGATCTAATTTACAAAGACCAAGAATTTTAATATGACCTTTGTTTTATCTCTCATATGATTGACCACAAAATATTATAATCCAGGATTAATTTAGATCCTACTATACTGGCACTGTTCATAACACAATCACGGATATTTTTAGCATTCTACAATCCCATCTTTATCTCAACCTTGATCTTTTAATCTACATATTCTCTGCTAGGAGCAAGAAGCTTAAGTAACTAGGCCAACAAATCAGAACCAATGTACTTTCTTGAATTTAATTGACAGGGAGAGAAGAGAAACATTATATTCTACCTTGCCTATTTGTTAATGTTCTCTCTTGGTTCAAATTTGCTTCCCAGATCAAGCTTCACTTCATTCATTCCCTTAATGTTCACGGAATTGTTTGCACAGTCCCTGCCTTTGGACAATTGAGAATCCAGTGGGAAGACAAGCAAATGAACAACCACATGTTCACTGTAGTATCTGCTTATTTGCTACAAGAGAACAAGTAGATACTGCCATATGAAAACCTCTGACTCAGATATAATTTTTTAAATATATTTTATTGATTTTTTACAGAGAGGAAGGGAGAGGGATAGAAACATCGACGTGAGAGAAACATTTATCAGCTGCCTCCTGCACACTCCCCACTGGGGAAGTGCCTGCAACCAAGGTACATGCCCTTGACTAGAATTGAACCTAGGACCCTTGAGTCTGCAGGCCGATGCTCTATCCACTGAGCCAAACCGGTTAGGGCTCAGATATAATTTTTATTTTTGTGGGTGAGGGAGGTGCTGGAGGAAGATTAAGAAAGTTGACCTTTAAAAATATGAATTTGCATTTCTTCTTTCACCAAATATTTATAGTCTGCCTACTCACTGCTGGTAGCATGTGCCCACGCTGGATTGAGTGCTCTGAGGAGATAGTGAGCAGAGCAAAGCTCCTCCCCTAAGTCTAGGCACATTCTGGGTGTGGAAACAGAGAGCAAACAAATAAACATATGCATCGGTAGCAATAGTGCTGCGGAGAAAGAGGAGAGAAGATCTGGAAAGTGTTACAGGCACTACATGGGATGGCCCCGGGCCATCCTGCCTCCTTCCTTCCCTGCTTCAAAGACGAGTCTTCCCTCCTGGGATCTTCCAACCCATCAAGTATCTAGAGTTGGCTTGGTCATATTACTCTTCTCTTGGAATCAAAGTGGATTAAGCCAACATAGTCTTTCTCATGCCTACTTGCCAACTCCCCATAAGCCCAGGGTTTTCATTTAAATATCGACATGGACCAGATGGACAACACAATGAGTGGGGTGGATGATGTGTAAGACATTAGAGGTGTGTGTGTAGTGGGGAGGGGGGGCGGTTGTCTCAAGTTTACTGGATATTATCTGTTTCAAATAAATAAATACATTCAAGTGCAGTTATTCCTAATGGCTCCTTTTTGGAGCAGCATTTTTTGATCCCTTCTATAAGAAGGGACTTCATTGAAGTGTGGGTTAAACTGCCAAGACTGAATGACATCTGTGAGCCGCAGGTACAGATCATGGCCGCCAGAGCCAGCAGAAGTAATCTTTTGTGAGGCAGATGAGAATGTGAGCGATGAACAGTTTGTGCATATGGAGAATTTTTCCCATCAGATACCTCTCCTGTGAACATCAGTTGCTTCAACTTCTTCTGCTCCCTCCTGAGGTTTGTTGTTGCTGTTGTTGGGGTGGGGGGGAGAAAGGGGGGGAAGCAATCATTGCTCATTGTGGAACTGGGTGGGCTCAACATTCAAGCTGTACTTTGTTCCCCTAACCTTAACCTTTACCCTTGGAACCCTGACCCCAGCCAAGAAGTGAGCATAGAATTAATTGCTAGGCTAAAATATACATAACATAATATTTATCATTTGTGGATATACCATTAAGTGATATTAAGTTCATTCACAATGCTGTGTAACCATCAACAATACCTATACCCAACACTTTTCATCATCTCAAACTGAAACTCTGAACTCATTAAATAATAACTCCACATTCCTCTCTCCTCCCAACCCTTGGCAACCTCTATTTTCTATCTCTACGTATTTGTCTATTCTGGGTACCTCATATAAGTAGAGTCATATAGTATGTGGCCTTTGTGTCTGGCTTGTTTCATTTAGCATAATATTTTCAACGTTCATCCATGTTGTAGCTTATATAAAAATTCCATTTCTTTTTATGGATGAACTAGGGGCCCAGTGCACAAAATTTGTGCACTTGGGAGGGAAGGGGGTCCCTCAGCCCGGCCTACACCCTCTCGCAGTCTGGAAGCCCCTGGGGGATGTTTGGCAGTCAGACATCCTTAGTGCTGTGGAGGCGGGAGAGGCTCCCGCCACTGCCACTGCGCTCGCCAGCCATTAGCCCGGCTTCTGGCTGAGAGGCGCTCCCCCTGAGGGAGTGCACTGATCACCAGGGGGCAGCTCCTGCGTTAAGCATCTGCCCAGTGGTGGTCAGTGCACATCATAGTGACCAGTCATTCTGCCGTTCAGTTGATTTGCATCTTAGCCTTTTATTATATAGGATAATATTCTATGGTATGCACATACCACAATTTGTTTATCTACTCATTTGTTGATGGGCACTTGGTTTTTCCACCTTTGGCTTTTATGAATAATGGCACTATGAACATTGGCCTACAGGTGTTTATTTGAATCTCTGATCTTAATTCTTTTGGATGTATATGTATGTATCCCTGAGTCTTATGGTAGTTTTTTGTTTAACTTTTTAAAGCACCACCGAACTATTTTTCACAGTGACTGTACCATTTTGTATTCCTGCCAGTAACACATCAAAATTTTAAATTTTCACATCCTTGTCAACACTTATTTTTGGGTTTTGTTTTGTTTTATTTCTTTATATTAGCCACCCTAGTGAGTATAAAGTGAAGTGATAGCTCCTTGCTTTGATTTTCAGTTCCCTAATAGCTAATGATGTTATCTTTTCATGTTCATACTGGTCATTTGCATATCTTTCCTGGAGCAATGTCTATCCAAATCCTTGGCCTATTTTTTAATTAGATTGTTTGGGGTTTTGTTGTTGAGTTGTAGGAATTCTTTGTATATTCTGGATAGCAACTATTTTCAGATATGTGATTTACAAATTACAGGTATTTCCACGTGTTCTGTAGATCACCTTTTCACTGTCTTGATAGTGTTCTTGGATGCATAAAGGCTAATTTTGATTAAGTTTAATTATCTATTTCTTTTGTTGCCTATGCTTTTGGTGTCATATCTATGAAGTCATCACCAAATCAATGTCATGAAGATTTTCTTTGATGTTTTACTCTAAGAGTTTTATAGTTTTAACTCTTAAGTTTAGATCTTTGACCCACCATACTGTTGCCGGATCTATGAGTTTGTTTGCTGCTTGCTTTTTATTTTATATGCCACATATGAGTATAATCATATGGTTCTTGTCCTTTTCCATCTGACTTATTTCAGTTAGCATAATACTTTCAAGATCCATCCAGGTTGTCACAAATGACAATATTTCATCGTTTATTACTGAGTAGTATTCCACTGTACATATGTATCACATCTTTATCCAGCCATCAGTTAAAGGACACATGTTCTTAGATCACATCGTCTGTTAATAGGAATAGTTTCCTATTTGGACAGCTTTCCTCTTAAAATTCTGGGAATCTGAAATTAATTAAAACTGAGTTATCCCAGAAGCAATGCTCTCAAGAGATCATTCCTAATGCTTAGATTCACAAGAGTGACAGCAGGTCACGGCCTCCCAAAGGCTGCATTTTACAGGTTTTCTCTTTGGTTCTATGATAATTTTTAATAGAATTCATTTCTTCAACTCATACCTCAGGAGGCCTACTTGATGGAAGACCTTACTCTTACTTCTTTCAAGCAAACAGAATTATTTTAAGAAAAAAACACAAAAAAGACGGAAAATGTGGCTTCATATGGGACTTAATGATCACCATATCCAATTCTTCTCACTAAGAGTTGTCAGATGTTATACTAAATCAAAATTCCCCTGTTAAATTATTTAAAATGAGCATTCCTGATCTGCAGGTGTTAATTATTACTTTTTAACAGACACCTCAGGCAAACCTCAAATAGATGAGGCATGAACCACACCTTGAGAAGCACTGGATGCTTTGTGGCATTGACCTCTTGGATTTATTTGCCAAATAATGATGTAGTTTATGACTGAGTCCCTCTGGGAATGCTAAACTCTCTACTCCACATGGTGAACCCATTTAATTTGAGAACAAGTCTCGTGAACAATAGTTCCCATTATTTTGACTACCAATATATCCCGTATGAAATGGAACCACTGTGGCATAGAATTTTATAGTTATAAAGTGATAGAGGATTTTTTTATTCTACGTCACTTCAAATGAACACTTTTAAAGAATCAAATGAGCCTAATGAGACGTGTACCTTCACACAAATGTTTTCCTTTGAAAAACACAATTTCTTTTGTTCTAAACAATTTAATTTCACATGAGCATTTGCCTGTGTATTTCCAATGATCTCACATCCATTTTTAAAAAAAGGTGACTTGAGGGTCGATGGGCAGAACCCCAAATTTCAAAGCAGCAATCCCCTTGTTCCCATCCGTGGCCTATTTCCTTTGGGTTGACAACTTTTCTGTCTTGCGAAGTGAAACATACACCCCCTCCCCCACGAGATGCCAAGCTTCCAGCTAATGACCTGGATGCCAGCGACACCAGGAGAGGTGCTGAGAGGGAACTAAAAGTGCCATCTCTGTGAGCGCTTGTCAAACTGATTTACATTTCTCAGTTTCCCATTATTCCTGATTCTCATTCCCCATCTGTTTCTCCATAGTGATTGGTATTAAAACTCTTAAAAAAAAAGAAACATATGCTTGGGGGGGGGTGTCTCATTTAAATTAAAGGATAAGTGTCTGATAATGTACTTGTGAGATCCCCAAGTTATTAGCATCAAGGCAGCCAGAGCCTTAAACTCACCGGATGACATTATTACCCTGTGCTAGAATGTTGGGCATCAGTGTTTGAGATGGGATTCTTGGTGGAGGTGAGGGGGATAAATCAGGGGTTTTCTGTGTTCAGTCTCAAGCCCCTCAAGTTCACTAGCTTGGCTGAGCTCAATAATAACCTTAGGAGAGAGCATGGTTTAGTGAAATGAAAACAGACATACCTCGATGTGAGATTTGGGGGACAAGAAGAGATAAACCAAAGAACTTACATAGTTATAGGCATAACCCACGGACACAGGCAAATAGGGTGGTGAAGAGGGCCTGGGAGGAGTGGGGAAGAGGGAAGAGGAAATGGGAGATATCTGTAATACTATCAACAATAAAAAATATATTTAAAAGAAAGTAGACAGAATGAGGCACAGTTAGCTTCAGATGCTAAGGACACCTTTCTCTGCTCTAGGTAAGATGTCGGAGTCTATGGATTCTCACTTTGTTTGCAAATGACAAACTCCTAGAATCACTGAAGAAGGTGATTTAATTCCGTTTCATTTGATTAGACAGATAAGTATTGAGCACACGCACTGCAGACTGGCAGGCGTGGAGCACAGTGCTGTCTGAGAGGGTCCCACCCTTTGTTCAGCTTACAGTTCAGAAGGAGAGACAAATTTAAAAAAAAAAAAAAAAAAGAGCAACAAAAACAACACTCAAGGACCAGTCGCAGCAAAATGCCTCACAACATCATACGTGAGGGGAAGCATGTTGATAGCTGTGCCGCAGATTAAATAAGAAATCGTGTCGGTTTTCCTTCTTTCTTTTTACTCCGTTGAGCGTGGCCATGGAACAGCAATTTGATAAAATCCATCCTCGCGTTCTGACATATGTGTTCTCAGGAGGCCTGTGACCAACGCTTCCAGGTGTGTGTGTGTGAGAGAGCTTTTACTTTGGTCGCCCGTTCCCTTATCTGTTAACCAACGCAACTGAATGAACAGATTCTTCCTCCGGAACCGATTCTTACTGGAGAAATGGGAAGCTAACACCACGACTAGAAAACCAAACCAAACCAAACAAACAGACTTGTATTAGTAGACGGGGTGAACTGGAGGGCATCGGTTTGACCCACCTGAACTTCCTAAAGTGATCTCAGCTCAAGGAAGGGGGGTGACTTGGCCAGGTCAGTGCGTGGTAGGACGCTCAGCCCGGGGGAGAACTCTGGTCTCCACGCCGCGCCTAATGTCCATAATGTCGGTCTAAGCCATGTTGTCTGAAATGCCATCTACCCCAAGAGTGAATCCCTTTAAGAGAAGCATAACTTGATCTGCGAAGCTGAGAGAAGAAGAGCTCATCCGCAGCCTGACTTTCAGGTGAGGCCGCCTGGCTTTTTCCAACAGGGTCTTGGTCTGATGAGACCGTTCCTGCTCCAGAGAACGCGCAGGGGGGCAGGTGCCAGCAGAGGTGCGTGGAGAGCTCTGGAAACAGGGGCGTCACTAAACAGAGGAGCCCCAACCTCACTCTGTGGTGCTGACCTAGATAAAATGCTAGCATTTTAGCACTTGCTGGCCGCTTCTCTGAGACCTTTGAGAGCTCTCTTTCCAAACCAATGAACTTCCTAAATGGTTCCATGTCTATTTGTGGATCATACCAGGAAGGAGGAAGTCCCAGTGTCCCCAGCTGTCAGAGCAGCTAAGTCTTGCTAAAGGAGGGAACATTGAGATAAGATCTCTCGGAATGAAGTAATCTTCTGCAATTGGCTCACACGAAGTCAACACCTTTCGGTCTGCTTTACGGTCAATGACCAAGGAAATCAATAAAGGCAGATTGAGGAAGTCTAGATATTTTTTAGTCTTTTAAACATAAGATGCATTTGGAGGCAAACAGGAACAAAAGAAGGCCAAAAAAATCAGAAAGGGTTTATTATATTAGTCTATAATAAATTGAAAATGCATCTGATTTGAAGCTCAAGGTCTGAAAATAAGCACGTGAAAGAAGAGTAAACAATGTTTCCACCCACTCTGCTGCCCACACACATGAAGCTCAAGGTCGTTAGCAAGTACCACAGGGCTCCTTCCCTCCAACCCTGGCCCATCACTCTTCATTCCACTCTGTCAATTGCGCACTTCACCTTGATGAACATTACTGGTCTTCGAGGTCTTTCTTGCTTTCTGGCCCAAGATATCGCAGTCTTACCTTGTACGTTCCCTGTCTCAAACCTAGAATGGGCCATTTCCCAAGGAACTCTGGGTCTTTATAGGATAATGGCATTTAGAAATCAAGACGTAGGCACTGCAGTGCTCCTTGCCGGTGAACCTTTCTTCCCCCTAGGTTTTTCACTTGTACCCATGTGTGGATACACACTTACATAAAATCATGAGTCTACATTAGGCCCAGGACTCTTCTGATTGCAAATGAAAGGCAACTAACCCAAAGGCTTACGGCACAAAAGAAGTTAGAGGCACGTGTCCATGAGCTCCGCCAGAGGAAGCGTGGCTGGAGGCGTGCAGGACCTAGGACCTGGAAGGATGCTTTAGGTCTCACTCAATTTCCCAGCTTTGACTTTCCTGTCAGATTCATTCTTAGGTACCACCACCCCCACCCTCAGCAAGCGATGGTTAGTTCGTAGAGGGGTAGTTTTAGTCTACAATAAACTGAAAATGACAACGCCTCCCTACCCTGAAGTTCCATCAGCATCACTGGGATGGGGGTTCAGCAATGACCATGAGGGCTTCCCCCCAAGTCTCATCTCTTCATAACTGGTAACCTTGTGAAAGAAGGGCTCACCTGGGCTGGGTGAACTTTAGCTTCACTTCATCGTATTGAGATGCCCACAGTCAGTTTTTATTTCACGGAATTGCCCTATAGTACTTCTCCATCTCCTGGGCGTTGGCCTTTTTCCCTCACCTACAAACCCCGGAGCAGGCCTCCCGGAGGCTGTAGGCACGCCCGCTGCTTTCTGCTGACATCTCTTTTAGAAGAACTTGAATCTGCTTCTGGTTTAATTACTGTGCCCCCGAGGAGCCTCCGTGCTCTTCCGCTCATGGCCCGCTCAGTGATGCTCAGCCGATTTCTTAATTTCCGCACTCGTCCTGTCCTAAAGCTCTTTCCATCCTGAGCTGTAGAGTGTGACTCTTTCTCAGCAAATTCCAACTAAACTTAGAATCTAGTTTCATCTCTGAAAGGCACCGTGGGGCTCATTCAGTCCATCCCCAAGGCACACTGTTTTGCCTTGAGGAAGGGAGGAGGAAGCAGGCCCAAGATCAAACAGGAGTTTTGAAGATAGAGTCTGGCTTATTAGTATGTGCTGTGATATACAACCTCACGAACCTGCCCAGCTGGCTTCTCTCTGTTGCTGGAGTGTGGAGTCACTTTGAATGAGAGACTCATGCTAATTACCTCAGTTGGAATAAGCAGATAATGAATCAAACCTTACCTTTGGCTGTGTGTACTCTCTGATAGCAAGTTAACTCCCTAACTCTCCTTCCAACCTCCCCACACCCTCTCTGAATTATGTCTTCCGTTCTGTATCCTAAATGCAATGTAGACATGCTTGATGTCTTGAATATGCACAGTAATAGGCATTTCTCTAGCAACACCCACTCTCCTCCCTCCCACACATGGTCTCGGTAGTGCATTCTCTCTGCTCCCACGATCCCCTCTGACGTATACAGCAACTATTGCTAGTTTACCTCAAGGGACTCACGCTAACTGACACGATTCGTGTTTTCTTTCTTTCTCTACACTCAGTCCTTAGCACTGTGACTGCTCAGAGAAGCAACTTACTGGGGTTTCTTGATCTGAACTGGATCTGATGAAAATGTAACGGCAATAAAACAGGTATTTGTGGTCCTTGTACTTTTGAATGGTGTTCTATTAAGAAGAAACACAAATTTGGCATCCAAATAGAATTGAAAAGCAATGGAAATATTTATAATAGTCTCTCTCAAAAAAACTTAGAAGAGCTTCCATTCCATAAACCACAAGAAAATGGCCTAAAATCCTCATTGTTCCACCCAACCTGGTGGGGCCAGGAACTACCCTGATGTGGGCCCAATACGGGAGAAAATAATGAAGGGTATTGATCAGCTATATATGAAATAATGATGTGGGGAAAACGGTCACAACACTCAGTGGACTACAATGATTGTTTCCTTGCTCTTTTTCTTTCTTGCTCTGGTACTTGTTGATCACCTGGGATTTGGTGAGTCTAAACTAGGCTTGGCTAGGTTCAGTGGCAAGTTTTGGGTGGGGTCTCAGTCTATTCCATATACTAGTATCTCTAATTCACCATGGATTTGAAAACCATAGAAAAGAGGCAAAATCCAAACACATACATTTCAATCCTCTGCTTATGTCTTATGCATTAATATCCCACTAACCAAAGCAAGACACTTGGGCAGATCCAACATCAGTGGGGTGAGGGTGTCTACTCCTTCCAAGAAAGCAATGGGGAAGATGTGATTATGTCCTGAAAAATATATAATCAATAACTATTGCCTTCTTGTTTCTATAGAAAATGTCTGACCATGGATTTGCATGTAAATCGTTTGTTGGGAGCGCTCCCAGGAACAGTTCCTATGAGAGAGGTGGGATGCAAGATGGGACAGGAGAGAGAAACACTGAAGTTAGTTCTTCCTTCCTCTCTTGTCTAGCAATACCACCACCTTCTCCTGGTGCTCGGGGTCATTTAATTCTGCCAGGATGGTGCCTCTTCACTGGATGTTCTCTTGGCACAGGAAGGTTAATCCACGAAGGAAAAATCATGGAAAAGGTCATGAAGAAGAACATGTTTGTTCATCAAACGCACTCTTTGGTCCAAGATAGTACAGTCTGCCTTCCTGGACTACCCTCCTCAAGCATCTGATGTATATACAAGCTATTCTATCACCAGACCACTGAATAATTCCATGTAATTTATGTGAACTTAACAAATCATTAGTGCTGTGTGTTTGCTTAGACCTCGCTGTTGTTATTTTCAGGTGAATAATTGCTCATTTAATTAATATTTGCTGATTTAATTTCTGCTGTGAAAATAATGCTCACTGAATAACTTGCCAATTATGTGCGCATTTATGTTGCCTCTAAATTTTCATTATTAAAAATGGATATTTTTGTGCTTAAGTTTTTACACCTATTTTAGACGATTGCTTTAGGTCCCAAAAGTAACTCCTGAAACAAATTGCCAGATGGCTTTTCCAAACTACTGTACCGATTGAAAACGCCATCCACAATGTATGGGTTATCTCATTTCCCCCATCCCTGCCATTAGCAGCCAGTCTAATATCTGGGGTGGTGATAATTAACAGGTGAATCAGCGCTGTGGTGTTTTATTTCATATATCTCCTGATTGTTTACAACAGTATGTTTTTTCTGTTTGTTTTGTAGTGGGGACACAACTGTTTCTTTCCCTGTGTGTCTATCAGGCCCTTACTATTTTCTTTTGTTTATTAAAATTGACAGTCAGAAGCTCTGGCCAGGTAGCTTAGTTGGTAGAGTGCGGTGCCGATACACCAAGGTTGCAAGTTCAATCCCAGTCAGGGTAAATACAAGAATCAAGCAATGAATGCGTGAGTAAATAGAACAACAAATGTTTCTCCCTCTCTCTCCCTCTCTCAAACCAATCAATAAAAATTTTTAAAGTAAAAAAAAAAGTCAGAAGAGCCCCAACTTTTTATGGAATATAGTCTCGTGAGCCTCTCATTTATCGTATTGTTTTAGTTAAGTGTTTTGGTGTGTGTGTGTGTGTGTGTGTGTGTGTGTGTGTGTGTGTGAGATATACGGAAGCTTTTAATTTTGATGTAATTAAATATGCTGATCTTATGAATGTTAGCTTTTCTTAATGTGCTTTTGCTCCTTCACAGACTGTCTGTGATGAAATCCTAACCTCAGATCTTGAGACTGTCTCCCCCTTACATTCCTGGGCATATGTTGGAGGAAAGCAAGCTCATTTAGTAACATTGTTAATTTAGAAGCTCGTATACTCATCAGCCAAGAACCAACTTGTGCTGCCAAATAATCATCTAATAAAACTCCGCCTGAAAGGCAAATACAGTAAAGTGCTCTTTAATCTACACTCAGAACGATGTCAGAGACCTCCCAGTTCACTGGGATCAGGGGCTCATGAAGGCAGGCTTGTGCAGCGAGGATAAACACACAGCAGCGGCAGGAAAGGGGCACCCCGCTATCTCTCTGGGCCCCCTCAGTACAGTCTACCAGGAGGCGGCGGTAGATTCTGGGAGTAACACCAGCCACAGTTGACTGAGCACTTACCATATGTTAAACACTTTGCATACATTATCTAATTTAATGCTGTCAACAGCCCTTGGAGATAATTGCTGTTATCTTCGTTTTATAAGTGGTAGCACAGATAGGCCTCCAGACCAGCTGTGCTTGACTCACAGGCACCCTTTAACCCTGCGCGCTCTGCCTCTCAGGGCTGCCCCTGCCTCAGGCTCCACGACCCCCCTCACTATTGCAGGTCAGGATGGGGCTCAGTTCTGAGCTCGCGCCTCCAGATTTAAACGCAACCACGTCGGATGATTTTCATTCTTGTCTCACTCTCTGGCTCTGCCATTCGATGGGGCACAAAAAAAAATCAGAACTCTTAAGAGCTCAGGAATGTTTTGGTGGAGATGTTTAATACAATGAAAGATAGAGAAAACGTCACTCTGTGGATGAAAAGGATTCTAATATGTTCAGTGTTGCGGTTAATGGCAAATATGTCTGTGGTAAGCACTCTTTGGAAATTACCAAACTACTTAAGAAAAATGGTAGTCTTGAGATTTCATATTTTTAGAGTTTTTAATAACTCTAGGGATCAACTTCATCTCTATTTCCAGCTCTATATTAGAGGTGCGATACAATAAACATTCCCAAGGTCACTTACATGGTTGCAGAGCTGGGATCAGAACCTGAATTTTCTTCCTGTATAAATATATACTAGAGGCCTGGTGCACGGACTCGTGTACATTGAAAGGAAATTAATTAGAAGATGGCCAGTGGGGCAAGACTGGGCGAGATGGGCCGGACACGCCCTGGAGCCAACTTCCTGCAGTCCTCCCCAGCCTCAACACCTGGGATGGTGCCGGGGCTTGAAGGGCATCTGTAGAGTGAGCAGGGTCCCTCTGGCAGGTGGGGTCCCTCGGCCTGACCTATAGGGATTGAGCCAAAACCAGTAGTCTGACATCCCTGGAGGGATTCCTGGAGTGTGAGAGGGCACTCTGCAAAGTTGTTGTCACTCAGCAGCTCCTGTGTTGACTGCCTGCCCCCTGGTGTTCATTGCACATTATAGCTACCGGCCAGCCGGTCAGCCAGTCACTTAGGCTTTTATATATATAGATAGATAATTTTTTTATTGATTTCAGAGAGGGAGAGAGAGATAGAAACATCAATGATGAAAGAGAATCATTGATCGGCTGCCTCCTGCATGCTCCATACTGGGGATTGAGCCCACAACCTGGGCATGTGCCCTGACTGGGATCAAACTGTGACCTCCTAGTTCCTAGGCTGACGCTCAACCACTGAGCCACTGCGGCCGGGCTTCTTCCTGTTTCTTCCTGTTAATCTATCTGCTGCTTGCTGGTTTCTTCATTCAGAAAAAGGAAGAGAACCAAGATTTATGGGGCAATTGATGGATCTGACACCTCATTCCGTACTTTACATGAATCATCCCATATAATTCTCTCAGTGCCATTAGTATTATCTGCACAGAGCAGATGAAGAAGAAGAGGCAGAGAATGCATCCCTGGCCCATGACCCATCAGCCACAGAACCAGGGTCTGAATCCCTGTCTGTAATTCTATGCAGCACACACTGGGGTCCCACTGATAGCAACTGGGACACTCGCACAGGGACCTTTGGCCCCACAGCTCAGACATGAGACTGTGTGTCCTTCCCTACAACGTTCCTGAGTAGAACTGTCCTGGATGAGGCACGGAATGCCAATGGCCAGTGGCCAGTGGCCAGAGTCGAGCCCCACATTCTGAAAAGGAGAAGCTGGAATAGTCACGAGGGTAGTGATCGCCATGATGGGGCTCAGAGGCAAAGCTGAACAATTGAGCTTCTTTAGACTGAAGACCGGTGAAGGGACTGGCAATGGCAATTTTCCGACATGTCAGGCGTTATTACGCTGAAGATGGTGAGCAGCTGCTCCTTACCACCTTTAAGAATAACACCAGAAGAATCTACGTCAAATGGCAGAAGTGGAGGGAAGGTGCAGCCTCCTGTCTGTCAAAGGACAGACCACAGGGAGGGGCGGGGGAGACCTGTTTGGGGAAGCACATTCATCAGCCTCTTGGAAAAACTCACAATAGTTCTGTGTCAGATTGTATAGAATCAATGATGCGATGGACTTCCTTCTAAGAAATTTCTAAATAGAAAATGTGCCAGCAATGTAATGATGATCAATAAACATTATATATATAACAATGATAGTGGGAAAATGTTATTTTCTACTCAGCAGCCTGCCTTCTTATGAGGACATCTCTACTCCTGCTCGTTCTCCTAAGGGGCTGTGTCCCTTCCCACTTTACTCACGTGTCTGCAGCTCCTACACATGAGCTCATCCTACGAATACATTTGATCGAACCAAGAGTGGGGCCAATGAGTCCCTTCCTTAGAACGTTGCACTTGGAAAGGAGGGAGCCCTGCTAGAAACACTAGCCTTGGGAAATACATGAAAAGCTGGGCAGCTGGCATTTGCTATTTTCTAGCATGTGGAGAACTGGTGAAATGGAGCAGGGAGGAGGGCGGAGGGTGCCTCGCTTAAAAAGAGAGATTAAAAAGTAGACAAGTAATCAGATTCAGAAAGAGAAACAAAGACAATTGATCAAGGCTCTTAGTAATACACAGGTCTCTGGCTCTGATTTCTCCTATGATGGAGGCACATTCTACCTCATGCAGTCCCGAGACATGTAATAAGTGGTTCCTTTGTTGACACCAGTTTGAGTGGGGTTTCTTTCATGTAAAACCTAAGGGACTTCACTGACACTATCATAAAATGATGGGGAGAATCACTACAAAGGTGGCTACCAGCGAGTACACAGTCAATGTTTGCATTATGATATCTGACTGCCTGCCTCTGCATTTTTATAATTATTCCTCTGTTCTTTGGATGCTGTGGGTGTCGTGTTGAGATAGAGAAGATTTAATTCAATTAAAGATATCGCTATGAGACATGTTAGCACAACTAAAATATAACTAAATGACTCTGATTCTACATGAAGGGAGATTAAATTCTGTTTGAGGAGTGGAACACAAAATAATCCTTGGCTTTAATTTTTCATGAAACCCAAAAGTCCAGCTTTATATCTTGCTATTATCTCTCTTGTTCATGATGCTAACCCCTCAAATATTTTTAGGCCCACCTGACCCCAGGGCCTTTGCACTGGCTGTCATCTCTGTGTGGTACTCTCTTCCCCTAATACCCGCACAGCTCATTATCTCATTTTCATCTAGTCATTGCTCAAACATCAGTTCTAACCCTCTGATGATACAACTGAAGTATTATGTAATTGTCTGACACTTCCTACCTAAGCACTCAGTAGTCCCCAGGCCGCCGTGACTTGTTGGCATTGCTGGTGGAGGAAGGGAGGTTTGCTTATCTCTGAACAACCCCCAACACTAACTTCACAAGCCACACTGAGGCCAAGATGACAAATTAGGCCCCGGGAGCATCTGACATTCTCTTCTGATCTGCTGATTGCTTCACGCAGCTTCAGAGGCTGGCGGAGGGATCCCGCGTGGCTAATGTCTAAGGAAACGACAGAGCAAGTGACTTTGAAACAAATAAGCATTTATTTGCTCTTGAAATGACCTTAATTACAGCTGTCAAGAGATTTCCACTTGAACAGATCTAACAAGGAAACTAGAGGGTGAGTGGACATTTAGAGCTCCCAGTCTGAGAGGCTCAGCAATGCCATTCCTCCGGCTTCTTTTCTCTGGGATCCCACTGGGCTCAAGCGCACTGGGCAGCCCAGAGCAGCAGCGGGGCCTGAGCCAGGCCTCGCAAGCGAGGTGGCTCCTTTGGCACAGACATCTCTTGCTCCTCCCACTTCTGAAAGTGGGAACCCCTGAGGCTCAACCCCCTAAACTCAAAGTCCTAAAGACTAAAGGCAAACTGAAGATGATCTACTGCAATCCCCAATCCAACACTGCCCCAGCTCTTCTCCACCCTCCTCAACAGGACAGGGACAGCGAACTCACTTTCAAGCCCTGTCTACATTAGGCAGCGATGGGCGTGGAAAAGAGTGCCAACACCTGAGTTTAAATATGGGATTTCCAGCTGAGAAACTGAGTTACATGCACAGACCTCCTGCACGCACATGACCTCCCGCACGCACATGACCTCCCGCACGCACCTGCCCTCCTGCACGCACATGACCTCCCGCACGCACATGCCCTCCTGCACACACATGTTAACAGTAGATATTTACCTAGTGCGGATTCTGTGCAAGGAGCTGTTGGAACATTTGACACGTTATTGTCACAAGTCATCTGCAGAGCAACGCCTTGAGATAAATACTAACACCATCTTCCTCTTAGAGAAGAGAACTGAAGCACAGGCTACCCAAGTCATTAAGCCAGTCCCAAGGTCATAGCCAGTCAGCGTTTGAACTTGGCATCTGCGCTCTGAGCCCACACTCTGACATCATGGCAGTGGGAGGTGGTAGAAAGGGCGTCTGTGTGTTGGACGTTAGACGTTCATACCTGGCCCTACCATTTTGCAGCTGGGCGAACTTGAACATGTTGACTAACCTCTCTGAGCTTCAGTGTGCTCTTCTATAGAGTAGACACAACTATAGTTACCTCCAGGGGTGGCGATGAAATTCTATGATGCTAGTCATGGCAGTGTCTGTCAGTGTACAGTTTCTACAGATACTCCATACTCCCTTTACCTTCTGCCTCATTGCCTTCCTCCTGCATGGGCAGAACCCCAGACCTCGCTCCAGCGGGGAGGGTCAGGGGAAGGAAAGAGGAAAGAGGAGAGCTTCAAGCCTGCCTTACCATTCTCTGCCTGCTTGCTTGCTGCTAAATGAAGAGAACAGTTTACAGGCTTTTTATGAAGATCGAGTGAGATCATTCTGGGGAGAGAGCTCTACGAATGGAACGTAAGGGCATGTCAGGTAGTGTAATTAATCCCACTCTGTCTCATTCAACAGAGCAGAGGCAGGAAGAATCCCAAAGCCTACACATTGTTAGGAGACAGATTTGTGTTTTCAATTGTTCTTCTGGAAATTTTAAAAGCAGTTTCGGCCTAAATGAGTATTGAAGCAATTTCAATTTTCCTTTAAATTCAGAGATGCCAAAACCCTGTGATTTAGACTCCCAGGAAATAACACGGCCGTCGTCTGCCTGCTCTTAATTTTAATCAGTACTTAGTACCTCGCTGCAAGGAAGACAATAATGTCCTCCATCATGCTTCAGCCTTTTAGCGAGACAGGCAAGCTCACCTATTAAGGACCCACTAGGGTTTGAAGGTCCAAATTAGTACATCATCCCATCCCATACCTCTGTGCTTCTATCTTCCATTTCCCTCTGTCTAGAATGCCTTCACCTCCACCAGCCTGCCACCAGCACACAGAGACTTCTGTGCTTGTCCTTGGATCTCATCACCCTTTAGCTCAGCCGTGGGCCAACTACGGCCCGTTTGAAATGAATAAAACTAAAAAAAAAAAAAAAAGACCGTACCCTTTTATGTAATGATGTTTACTTTGAATTTATATTAGTTCACACAAACACTCCATCCATGCTTTTGTTCTGGCCCTCCGGTCCAGTTTAAGAACCCATTGTGGCCCTCGAGTCAAAAAGTTTGCCCACCCCTGCGTTTAGCTACAACTCAAACACCCCTTATTCTATAAAGCTTTCCTCTCTGTCTTACGCTCAGTCAGAATTTATGTCTTCTTCACCTATGTTTCTCTTAGAGTCATCTATGCGTCCATCTGTCCATCCCTCTATCCATCCATCATGCCTTTCCTCCCTCTCTCCTTTCCCTCCTATATTTATCCCTCTGTCCATCCCACCCTCCTTCCATTTCTCCTTCTCTCCTGCCTGCTTTCCTCCTTCTCTTCATCTATCTGTTTATCTATCATCCAACAGGAATGTCTCCTGTACAAAATCTTAAAGTCCTAGAAGAAGTGAGGGGAGGGGTCAAAACAAACAAAAACCATACTAGGTCTCAAAACACCCCTTTATTTGATATTGAAAATTTTCTAAATATTGTGGTAGCAGTGAGTAAGTGCGATAATGGTGACTGTCGAGGATGGAAAAGTATTTTTTTATGGGTAAATCAAAGAAGACTTCAGAGAGGAGGCAATATTCACACTTACCCATTTTGAAGGCTGGGTAAGAAGCTGCCATATGAAGCCCATGAATTGCAGTAATTTTCTTACCATCACATACTTCTCTACCCCTGTTTTTCTGGGAGTCACTGAGGGCATAACTCATATGGTGTTATTCATTCTTAGTACCTTGAGGAGTGCCGGTGAAATCAATGAACAGATACATGGTGATGTTTCAGGAAGAGGAAATATTTTCCCTTTTTTTATATATATAAAGGAGCTCGTGATGGCAAGACAAGAAGTATTCTGGTCATAGAGATGAGCGCTATGAAGGCTGAGCTCATGCTACATTGTGAAGCAATACTACCCAATGCTTATTGAGCACTTAATATATGCCAGACACCAGCTGAACGTTCCTTCTGCATTATTATAATCAATCTACAAAACAATCTTGACTCATAGCGATTATTATCATCTTTAAGACGGAAAAATATCCCCGGCACACAAAGAGGTAAAGCCACCTGTCCCAGGTCTCACAGTTCTGACTCAGCTGAGATTCAGCGGTTCGGCCTTAGGGGACACTTGGATGGCTCACACTTGAATCACTCTACTTGGTCCATAAAATTTCTTCTCTGGGATTTTGATTCATAGCATTAATGAGTGACGCATTCTATGTGGCACTTTGATTTAACATCGTCTTTGACACCAGATAACCCCAGGTTCAAATACAAGCTCTGCCACGCCCAAAAGATCTCAGACAAAAAAAGACAAACAAAAATCTATTCAATTTAGCTCAGTTCACATTTCATCAGCTATACTAACAGTACGTTGACACCTAGTGAGGCAAAATTAAATGCGATAACATATGCCACATGCTGAGCATGGTGCCTATCATATGGTAAGTGCTTAATAAATATTGGTTCACACTCAATTTATGCAAATGCGCATATGCACATATGTAATACCAAAACTATAAATATTGCATACTATGCATCATATAGCACAATGAATACTATAATCTCTATCCCATAGCATAAAAGCCATTTTATCCTACGCATAGCATAGGCATTGAACAGTTTTTCTCACTTCCGCCCAATCTTTCAGAAGCTGCAGTGCAACGCACGCATTACGAGCACAGGTTTGGAAGTGTGACTGCCCTGTTCTTCCAGGTGTTAGCTGTGGGTCCCTAGCCAAGACCACGGGCATTCAGGAGACTGGCAACAGTAATCCCAGTCTCACTGGGCATTCTGAGGACTGAGTGAGACACAATTCCCAAGCAAACTGACAAATAAATAGTAAGCACTTAATAAATGTTGTTGTTATTATTTATTACCTGTAGCATTATAGCCCCTATTTCCCTTGTCTTCCCAGAATGCCTGGGCATGGCTTGTATGTACCCGCACGCCCTGAAGGTGATGCCAACATGGCTGTGCGTGGGAAACAGTTGCTCAATGAAGGAGCATTCTGCCTCCTTTTCGATCCCCTCCAGCTCTCACCTGCTATGATCCTACGTCTGTAGGGGAATCAGATGCAATGTTTGAGAACTTGATGGCAGCAGTTCTCAAGGGCAGCAGTACCACCCTCCAAAGGGCACGTTGGAAAGATACAGGGTGCAGTTTTTGTTTGTCTCAGGAATTGGCCGTAGGGGCAATATCAGGCACTGGGGATGCGACATGTCCCACATTGTCAGGGACAGTGCATCACACAAAGAACTGTTCTACCTTTCACATGATTTAAAGGTTTCGCTGTATAGTCATTAATAAATCGCTTCTAATTATTACACACACATGGAGATACACACAGAGTATGTTTTCCCTGATTTCAAAATGAAGATAATTGCCCAGGATACAACTATCATGTAAAGTGACAAGAGATTTCAATGCGCTATTTTTAGAAGATTACCAAGGGCTGTTACCTATTGAGAAAATCACCCACAGTAATAACTTTGAGACAGTTACTCACACTCAGATGAGTCTATATTTGTAGCTGTCATATTCCCGGGGAGCCTGGGATTCCGGCAACATCGGATAATTTGCCAACTCATCTAGAGTATCTACGTATCAGTAATTATATATAATGCAATATGCATAATAAGCAACAATGAATTTATTGAACTATAGATTTGATTTTAGCGTAAACTAATTTTATTTCTTATATCTATTACATTCAGAATTCTGTCTTGTCAGGGTTCAATGGGAAGAGAAAGCTTCGGACGGAAAAACCAGATCAGAGGAGTTCTGAGGTGAATATATTTTAGGTCACCCATGCATTTAAGTAGCAGTGCGGACAGTCATCTCTAGATTAAATGAAAGGGGTGTGTGCCTCCATTTTCCTCTCCGCTCTCCAGAACATCTGCATTACACACTGCCCTGGAGCTCTAAGCACCTGTAAGTTACAAAGGATTGTGTACTCTGAAGGGTCTCAAAGCTTTAGTCATAGAGTCACTCTGACCCCACTGTCACTGGCCTGCACTGTCCGGGGCTGGGTCCGCGGAGGCAGGGGCTGCCCAGCTTGCCCGGTGCTGATGAAGGGCCTAGAGCTCAAGGAGCTCCTGGGGTCATCGGCCCTGGGTTGCCTTTCCTCCGCCACTGGGGCCCCGCCTCCCCCTCAGCCTGCCAGGCAAGTCATAAAGAGCATAAATTCTTGGCTTAGGCGCGGGTTTGAATACTAATCAGTCACAAATTAGCTAGATAACATCATTCAAACGCTCTTCGCCTCAATTTCCTCATCTATGAGGCAGACAACTCATACGCTTGCTATAATTGAGACAGTAAATAAGTGAGACAAGGAATGATGAGTTCATGACACATAATCTTTTCTTTCCAAAATGGTGAGTTTTCTTCACTGACGAGTTTTTCTTTACTTTTTCTTCCATCCCCCAACTAGACCAGAAGCAACTGCCTCTTCCTCTGTTTCTCCAAAAGTCGTCTGCATGTATCCCGGGACACTCAGCACAGTCCATTTCGTGTGTTAGTCATTGCTGCCCACTCCCTTCAAATGTTCCATGGGAGAGAGGAAGCTGGTGAAGGGGATCGTGTCTTTTGTATAGTAGCCTTAGCCCTAGAAGTTTCTATCATATAACTGAATACAAAGAAATGACAGGTTTTATGGATATGTATTTCAAATATGCAAGAACAGCCAACAACCTGTCAGCAAAATTAAATATTCCAGAGCAGCGGTCACCAATCGGTGGTCCATGAGGGCCGAGAGGTTGGTGACGGCTGTTCCAGAGTACACACGCTGACTAGATACATTAGGTGTCACCTTTAATTTAATAGTGAATTGTCTATTCAAATACACTTCAACAACCTTTACCACTTTGGGACAAGAATTAACATTTCCCTTTGGTAGAGACGAGCCTTGAATATCATGCTAATAAACTAGGTCTTGATCCTGTGGATTTAATATCAGCAATAGCCCTGGCTGGTGTTGCTCAGTGGTTAGAGTGGTCAGACCACCCACAGAAGGGTCATGGGTCTGATTTACGGTCAAGGGCATGTACTTGGGTTGCGGGTTCACCCCCCACTCCTGCATGCGGGAGGCTCTCTCACATCGATGTTTCTCTCCCTCCTGCCCTCCCTTTCCCCCTCCCTTCCCCTTTTTGCAAAGCAATGGAAAAAATATCCTCAGGTGAGGATCAACAACAACAAAAATCAGCAAGTCAGCAATAAACTCTCAGTGAACAAGACAACAGAATGGCATACAAATGATACCAACTCATTGCTCGGCCTGATTCGAGTCCTGACTCTTCCGTAGCCATGCGCAGCTCTCGTCATCAGCTTTTTGAGTTGATAATAGACCCAGTTGCTTCTCTGTCCCACGGTTTCCCTTTTTGCATCCAATACAAACCAGATGCCTGGAGGTAGCTTTCAAAGACCTATGTAATCAGGCCCCATTACTCCTCTACTCCTCTTCTCTTCCTCCGTCTCCTCTGCTCCTGGCACACCACCTGCCTGCTACCTAACATGCCAAGCGACCCCGCTCCCTTGCACTGGCCTTTCCTTTCGCCACATGCTCACATGGCACGCCTTCCCTTCTCTTCAGGTCTCGGCCCAGACATTATCACTCGGTGAGGTCAGCCATGTCCACCCATTTAAAATCGCAACCCTCCTCACAGTCCTCCCTTTCCCACATCCCATTTCATGTTTGGCCATGAAACAGATGCCCTCTAGCATATTATAGGATTTACTGCCTCGCCTCTAGCTTATCAAGTGCAGGAAGGCAGGAGGCTCTGCCCCTTTTAGCCTCTGCAGCGAATGGCTCTTGGTCAGAGCTTAATATTTGCTGGATGGATGAAAGAATAAGTGGATCTCTCCGACTCTAAATCTTTCCCCACAGTCACCATTCAAGACCAAAGATCCACAGTTTCTTCAATGTTCCCGCATAAATTCCTATTTCATAGCCAATTCATTCGGAGAGCAATTGCTCACTGTACACAATTTCGCTGTTACATTTCCACCTTTATGACCAAAGAGCTAACGAGAAATGAACATGTGATGAAAATAGACAAAAGTAATATACGTACTTTTTAGATGCGCAATTTTCACTTGAATCATTTATCCCTTTTTTAATCAGAAACCGGTGATGCACAAAAGCAATCAACGGATGTGAGGGAACTCAGGGGGGGTTGCAAACAGCAATGTGCTGATAACCAACCATGCATTTCCTTTATGTTAATTACTTTCCCTGCTTAGACCCTAAAATCATTCATTAAACGCTCGATTTGCTAGGCTTTCTCCTTTTTTCTGGTTGCATAAGGACATTCTCCCAGACACTCACTTTCCCTATGTAACTGCTGCAAAATTGTGTAATGTTTTTTCTCTTTCCGAGTCATCCAATGTAGAAATTCGTTAATGCTATCTTTAGTAACTTCTCTTAATTTTTGGTAGCAAAAAGGGATGTTTTTATTTTAATCACCCCTCCAAATTTAAAAAAAAATTTCTGTTAAATGTTGTCTTACTTCTGGAGTGTCTGAGTAAAGAATTTAGCAAATCCTATCTCCGAAAATTGATAGTGAAACTGGACAAAATTGACCAAAACAACTATTTCAGGACTCTGGAAATTGACCAAAGACATACAACGAATTGAGAAATATTTCTTTAAGAAAAAGCTATTATTGCCTGGCCGGCATGGCTCAGTGGTTGAGCGTCGACCCACGAACCAGGAGGTCACTGGTTCGATTCCTGATCAGGGCACCTGCCAGGGTTGTGGGCTCCATCCCCAGTGTAGGGCATGCAGGAGGTAGCTGATCAATGATTCTCTCTCATCACTGGTGTTTCTATCTCTCTCTCCCTCTCCCTTCCTCTCTCTGAAATCAATAAAAACCTATTAAAAAAGAAAAGAAAAAGCTATTATTAAAAAATCCACCAAACTAGGTAAAAATAGGGATTTCGTTTTCCTGTTTTGCCTTGTGATTCCTTCATCTGACCTTCTGGCCACAAAGTCTCCTTTCCCTGACTCCACTTACAGAAAGATCTGATTGTAACGGCCCCCGGACAGAGCAGGTGCAGTCCAGGGTGGCATCCTGAAGTTGCTAGATGCTTGCTCCCCACACCCTAGAGGTGCACCGTACAAATGCTTTTCACAAAGACATTTCCTCCTCGCCTCCCTCTGAGGTAATAAAAGGAAAATAAAGGCAGCCTTTATAGATGTCACAATGCTGCTTTTTATCAAGGTCATCGGCTTCACAATACACCGCCTCATTTATTGTTTCCTTTTATGTGGCCCAGGTACAGTCCTGCTGGCGCACCCTCTAACAGGGTGAGTGTGTGTGTATGTTTCTTTACATATAATCAGACCGGCTGTTGCCACTGCTTTATTGCCACGGTGTCTCCTGTGGTCAGTTTTAAAAATGGGGAAATTTCTCTTTATGATTCTGTACACAGTTTGAAGCACGTCTCCCTGCTGAAGGCTTCGCTTTCTCAGATGTTAGTGCCCGTGTTTGCGCAAAGTCTCAACGTTCATGAAAGGGAAGATAAATGGACTTGGCTATGGAATTATGATGCAATAAAAGATGTGGGCGCCCTGGTCGGTGTTGCTCAGTGTTTAGAGCCTTGGCCCATGCACCAAAGGGTTGCAGGTTTGATCCCCAGCCTGTCGGGGAGTGTGTGGGAAGCACCCAATCGATGTGTCTCTCTCACATCGATGTCTCTCTCTCTCTCTCTCCCTCCCTCCTCTCCTTCTCCCCTCTCTACCCCTCCCTTTCACTCTTTCTAAAAAACCAATAGAAAAAAATATCCGAGGTTGAGGATCAACAGACAAACAAAGATGTGGGTGAAGGAGAACACAAGCTTGGCAATTTCTCAGATGGATGAAAGCAGAATCCTTCTCTTTCTTTTTTTTGTAAAAATATATTTTATTGATTGTTTCACAGAGAGGAAGGGAGAGGGATAGAGAGTTGGAAACATCGATGAGAGAGAAACATCGATCAGCTGCCTCCTGCACATCTCCCACTGGGGATGTGCCCACAACCAAGGTACATGCTCTTATCCGGAATCGAACCTGGAACCTTTCAGTCCACAGGCCGACGCTCCATCCACTGAGCCAAACCGGTCAGGGCAGAATCCTTCTCTTTCAAAGTAGCCATGGCATCTGTAGGCTAAGCCGTGTGGGATGGAGAAAGCTGAAAGCCCCCGACTCCTGCTGATGGTCATAGAGACAACACACGACAAAGTTCCTACTTTTCGTCTCCCAGGTGAGGAAAACAAGGTTCAGGCCAAGAAAAGGACTTATCCGAGTTCACCTACTCAGTCCTCAGAACATTTCATCAGGGTCAATGTCTTTCAGGAACACCTGACCACCACTTTTCCTGGCAAACTTGGGCAGGTAACGGAATCTCTCCAAACCCCAATTTCTCATTGATAAAAGGGGACAATAGTACCTCCTTAAAGAGCTGCTGTGTGTGGTCATGGGAGCTTCCATATGTTCTATGTATCATGCCATGCCTGCCCTGGAGTGGATGCCCAGACGCTTCTACATGAACGAATGCCTTACTCTTAGCATCTCTTGTTATTACAGAACGCTTTGTTCTCCTTCACTTGTTCATGTTTTTATTAGGAAAAGATCTATTGGGCAGGCTCTGTGCAGGGCTGTTTAGGCAGGACAGGGGCTCACAGTCCCGGAAGAGAGATGACGTCAACATCAATATTCAAGTGACATGGTCAAAGAGGCAAGCGATCGTGGGTTGGAGCAGCATTATTGGAGGTGTGTGGTTTGCTTTTGTAAAATGTAAGCTAGATATAACATTTTAAATAATAAAAATAGGTAAATTTTCAACCAAAGCATTGGAGAGCTCACACATATTAAATCATCCCTTTGTTGCCTTCCTTCCTCTTGACCTGTGTGCTCTTATCCAGTCATCCCTTCCTCCACCGCGGGAGAGGTTTCAGCTGGGCCCTCAGCATCCCAGATTGCAACTCTTTCCTCGCCTGTCCCGCAGCTTAGCTGTGAAGCTGACTAGCTGATGGAGTGAACATTTTTAAAAGTAAATCAGAACTTGTTACTTCTCCCCTTAAAAACCACTAATGGCTCCCATCACCTGTAGAATAAAATCCAAACCCCTCCACGCATCGGCTTGCAAAGCCTTGTGTGCTCTGGGTTGTGAGCCTCTCCGTGACCTTAGCTCATACCACTTGTCCTGTCCTCGCCGGGCCATGACCCATTATCTACGCCTCAGTGAGCTACGGTCACCACAGGCCTTGGAAAGGGCTATTTCCTTTGCTTAGGATGCTCTCGCTCTTGACCTCTATTATTCTTATTATCTCTATTATTCTCTATTGTCTCTACTATTCTCTATTATTTCCTATTATTCTCTATTATTCTCCATTATCTCACCCTATTGTAATTCTTTTATCTGATCTCTCCCTCTCTTTTCCTTTCTCCCTCCCTTCCTCTCTCCTTCCCTTCCTTCTTCTTTTCACCATCTTCTATCAGAATTCAAGTGCCTGTAAACATGACCCTTACCTGTCTTGTTCATGGCCATAGGCACAGAGCAAGTGCTCTGCAATTACCTGAAGAATAAGTGAGTCCTGCTCTGACAGGGAGAGAAGTAGGGGACGGACAGCTCGAAGAGACTGCAGTAGCTTCAAGAGCCCAGACAAGTTACTTATGACCAGGGGTCATACATTTCCATGCCTAACATTTTTCTCTTAAATCCAAATATGTCATGTTCTCCCGTTGTACAAGCCCCGGTGTCTATGGGGGGCCAGGGTGTGCAGGTCTGGTGCCTGTTCTTTCAGAGGGACTTCATGAGGTTTGGGCTGCTCCCCTGAAGTCCAAGGGCAGTAAGGCTACTGGACAATTTCAGACTAGAAATGACAGGATGGTTTTATCTTGAAACGTTAGGTTGAGAAGAGGTGGGAACAAAATCTGAAGGGATTTGGAGAGAGAAATCACCGTGTTATTCATCAAAATACCAAAATCCTATTTTGCCTCCTCTTGGAGCTCAAAAGAAGACACTTTTAGGGCAAATAAAATATTGTTACCCTTCATTGGCATGACACTTTATGTTGACAAAATGCTTTTTTTAAAAATTTTTTTCCCCAAAAATATCCACACAAAATCTGTATAATGATTTTTATTCTGCAAATTGAGGGTATCCAGGCTCTTGCCTGAATTCTTTAAGGAAAAGAGCCACATCTGATTTATTCTTTTAGTGTCATCTGTAAAGTTATGAAAAAAAGATCAATAGACATCTATAAAATTGACTTGGATGAAACCCAGATAAACAGGAACAGGCTTCTTAAGAATGCCTTGCCCATCTCTTTTATCATTAAAAGTGAACAAAGAGAATTCACTTTTATTGCCTCATTGTTCATAAGGCCCTCACCCTAAAAGATGAGCAGAATGAACACAGAAATGAAAAATTCAACCAAAAAGATGCTAACAGCTCTCCACGGGGCTTGGAGAGAAATGAGTCGCAGAAGAAGAAAAGGAGAGTGAGAGCCCCCTGTTTCCATTTCTTGACAAAATGATGGAACAACATACAATCCTTTCCCTCAGATGAACCCTAGAAGTCTAAGCAAGGAGAGGGAGGCGGCAAACCCCCACACTGTCAGTTGGGGTTCTAGGCAAGCTTGAGTGAGCTCGAGTTGCCCTGTCTTTCCCACTTGGTGCCACAGAAAGCCCTGGACAGAACATTGAGAGCAGGTGTCTGAGGGCTGTTCTGTTAAGTGGTAGCAGGTAGATTGGGGAAGGAACCCAGAACTGGAAATAACACCGAACTGGAGTCTTTCCTCTTTTTCCTCCTCCAGTATTTCTCAGCCTGGACTCAGGGACAGCCCAACACTCCTAAGTGCACACCAAACAGAACAAGAGAGATCTGTTCTTGTTTGCTAGAGCTGCCATATCAGTGAGCCACACGCTGGGTGCCTTCGGAGACTGAAATGTATTATCTCACAGGTCTAGGAGGCTAGGAGGTCAAAATCGAAGTGTCAGCAGGGTTGGTTTCCTCTGAGAATCGGGAGGGAAGACCCTTTCTCAGACCAGTCTCTGGCTTGGAGATGGCTACCTTATCCTTGTGTCTTTTCATGACATCTTCCCTGTATATGCACCCAAACTTCCTTTTTAAACATTTTATTCTATTTATCTTTTTATTAAATTAAATGTATCAGGGTGACATTGGTGAACATATTATAGAAGTTTCAATAATTCAGTCTACAGATGCTGTGTACAAGTCTATGACACAGCATCTGGATACTGTATTGTGTGCTCGCCACCCAAAGTCTAACCTCCCTCCATCACCATGCAACTGGCCTCTTTAGCCTCACAGCCTTCCCCCACCCCCTCCCTCCGGTAACCGCCATACTGTTGTCAGTGTCTATGAGTCTGTTTGTTGCCTTCTGTATTCCATCCCCTATATGAGTGAACCTCCTTTTTAACAAGGACACCTGTCAGCTTGCGTTAGGGACCAGCCTACTCCAGCAGGGCCATCTTCACTGAACTAATGACTCTGCAATGATCCTATTTCCAAATAAGGGTTTCGACATGTGAATTTGGGGGGGACACAGACATTTAGACCATAGCTTAAGGTCATTTTTAAACCTGATTTACTATCCAAAAAGACTATAAATTTCTTAATGGAAGAGGCTCTGGTGACACCCTTAGATCCTATCTATGTATCTAGTGTGCTTCTGGCATATAGAGCTGCTTAACTTTCACAGTGTGTAGTCTGATGAAGGGGGCATAAAACTTCTGTGAAAAAAAGTGGAATGGGAAGACAATCTGCCTCCAGCACTCACTGGTTTCCCAATCTTGGGGAGTCACTCAACCTCTGGAGTCTTAGCACCTTTTCTTAAACCTTAGAAGAGGCCCAGTGCCGACTGGGGTACATCATGAAGATGCGTAAGGCAGTCCCTGTGCAAATGCATTGGAGAGCTATACACATATGACATGTCACTGGACTGATTCATTGCAAGGCAGACAGGAGTCGGTCAAGCACATGATAAAGAGCTTGGCAGCCCAGGAGAGGGAGAGACTGGCTCCCAGCTGGGAGCACTGAGGAAGGTTTTCCGGATAAAAACAACTACAACAAGCTGGGAAGGAGGTGTCTAATAGCAGAGAGGCCAAGGCCGGAGGTACAGAGAGCTGCGTCCTGGCGTGGGAAGCCCCACCCTGGAACCTACTTCCGACCTCCTCTTCTCCCTCGAGCTTGGCAGAGACAGGAACTCAGGGAATATGCTCAGAATCACAGCAACCATTTGGAACATTTTGTAATTGAAAAGAAAGAGAGAGAAAGAGAACACTACATAGATGAAAATCAAGAGACAAAAAGAGAGAGGCTTTAAGATGAGCAAGGTTTTTATGAAGCATGTCTTTATCTTTTATTATTATTAAATTGGGGGGGGGGCTTTTCTTTTCCAAACTGAGCCAAATTAGCTTCTAGTCCGGCTGTTGGGGAAGCCAACAGTTGTGTATTCTGTGTTTTTAGCACAGAGTTTGTGCCAGCGTTTTCCAAACTTGAGTGTGGAAAAAAATTACCTTGATGAGATTTTTTTCTTTTTAAAGATGCCTAGGCTGAACCCGCAATGCTTCTGATGCAGAGTGTACCTGGACTTGGGCCACTGTTCTTTATTTTTTAAATATGTTTTTATTGATTTGAGAGAGAGAGAGGAAGGGAGAGGGAAAGAAACATAGATTGGTTGCCTCTTGCACGCCCCCTACTGGGGATGGAGCCTACAATGCTGGCATGTGCCCTGACCAGGAACCAACCCGGGATGTCTCCGTGCACAGGATGATGCCCAACCAAATGAGCCACACCAACCAGGGTCCCAGTTCTTTATTTTAACACATAACCAGGCACTCCAGCTGCAGGCGATTATTCTTCTCACCATGGACAGGACCGAAGATCAGTTACAGGCACTCTAAGCAGTTCCAAAGATGCTAAAGTCCTTTCCTCCACAAACGGCAGCTTGGGAATGTGGACAGAGAGGGAGACTTGAAATCCACATCGGCTTTTCCAGATTGCTTTATTTTATTCTGTATCCCACCCCCCTCCCCATCCCCAGAGCCCCCCAAGTAAAAGCAGAAAAAGAAAAAGAACTCATTAGTCAATTTTTACTTTAAACTTTTTAAATAAGACCTGGCCACTGTACCGCCCTGCCTGGGAAACCAGGCAGCCATGGTCTTTATAAGACAACTTGAGGACACAGTTGTGTCCTAATCCCGAGCCGGATGTGGTTGCACCACTCTCCTTTTCTTTCCATAAAAAGAGAGGAAGACACAATCGAGAACTAGACAAATAACATGGAAATTACCTCCTGTTTATAGTTTGGTGATGACAAATGTTGAAAAGCGCTCCAAGCACTCACAGAAATGATAATTACCTTCTGCTCCCGGGGTGAGAACAGGGACACCGTAATGGTCTCATCAGAGTTGGATAAACTGCAATGTAAGCAATAAAAGTTCCCTGAACATCTGGGTTCGGTCCGCCCTCTGAAAGGGTTGTGAGCATCAGATGAAGCAGACATCGGGACATTTGGATTTCAGAGAGTGGTCACAGTGGTCCCATTGTGAATTAGATCAAGTCTGAATTTCCGGAAGTCACCAATGAAAGTCACTCTCAAAGCAGCCCGTGGCCGGAAGTCAAGGATGTGTCCAACTGAACCATGTCCTTCCAAGGAAAACCAATTCCTCAACCCCACAACTTTCCTCATTTCAGTTCTCCCGATGGAGAGAACACCAATACTGAAGTTACCCAGGCCAAGGAGCGTGGCAGAAACTCTACAAAGGTGACATCATTTTACCCGCCCTACACACGGGCAGGGCTGCAAGTATTAAGCTCTATTACAGAAGACAGAACAGAGACTCCACGGGGCTACAGAACTTGGTTAATGTTGAACCGGTAGTAAAGGGTAAGATAAGAATTCAGGCTTGTCTGATTCACACACAAACTGCAAGTCACACCTCAATCACCCCCTGCTGGAAGTCGTTCATAATCTCGCCCTGAATCTGAGTTGACCGCTCCTCTAGGTGTGTCGAAGGGAAAGGAAGTGCATGCACCCTGGAGTGGTGGGAGGCTGGGTCACATGACTTTAGACTGTAAGTGTACATCCTTGTCATGGGCGATGCACTATAAAAGGCTTCCCTCCATGAACTTCTGGACACATGTTATCACTATGAAGAGAGGAAGGGAAGGAAACAGTACACAGTGTCTTGGCTCAGAGAAGTTAGGGCAGAAAGAGGGCAAGTGACTCGGTCAGGTATGATCGTGAAGCCTTAGACCTTGGGGTCCGCATGGGGCTGGGGCTGGTCTCAGGATTCCTATGGTCCTAGGAGCTGGGGTGGGGGGAGGGGTGGAGCGAGGGGAGCTAGAGGTCCAGGTGTGAGCACCGTGGGTTTCACACCAAGCAGGGAAGCAGCGTAAGCAGAGGCGTCAGTTTTTCTCCTGAACCAGATGGAACTAAGAGACCTGGATCATTTCCAGCTCGGCCACTTTGTACGTACGTGACCTTGGGAAGGTCACTGGCTCACTCTGGACCTTCCCTCCCTTTTCTCTAATATGTGCAATCAGGTCAGACCATCTCTAAGTTCCCCTCAAGTTCTGAACTCCTCAAACTCTACACCTTTGCCAGAGGAGGAACAAGGCTGGGGAGAGACCGGAGACGAAGGAAGGCACCCCAAATGTTCTGCAGTGTCTCCGAAGTGGATAAGTGGAATTTGAGCGTTGAAAACAAGTTAAAAGCTGTTTCCCATCCCCACCTCACCCACAGCTTCAACCACTGCCTGAGGGATCTTAGAAAATTAAAAACAATGTATGTTCCCATTGGATTTATTTTTAATTTCTGAATGCAAATATTCAAAGGGAGTGGCTTAAGGCAAGTTCTGGTAAAGTTGAAAAAAATACAAGAAAAAAAAAATCAAAACCCCTCTCTCCCCACAGGATGTGGGAGAACAGGTAATGCTGATATTCTCTGATGACTGGTGAGGGACAGGTAGATGGGTAGAGGGAATGTAAATGCCAATACGTGTGTGTGTGAATTTGACATGTCTCTACCCCAAGTTTCATCATATTTGCTGATTTCATTAAGATCCAGCTCAGCTTTTGAAGAGATGAGTTCTCTCTGCAGGTGTTCTTATGCCTACACATTCTGGAGCCTATTCAATGGACACTTTCACTTCCATGCTGGTCCGACCCCACCTCCCTGTGCTCATCTCTTACAGCGGGGCTCACGTATCTCACTAGGTAAGGTGAAGTGCAGCCCATGTGCCTGTCTGTTACAAGAATACACACATACATGCACCCACACCTTTCTGCTGTTCTTATACTTTCCCATAAGAAAGTCAAGTTCATCTGGTGAGACATCCTGGCAGCACAGGCCTATGGGTAACTAAAGTTAATACCCCCACTTGCTGAAAGGGCTGCAGTACAGAAGGCAGTGAGCTAGTACTTTGAGAACATACTGAGTGTTTGGTACTTGGTTCTATGTTGCTGCATTTAAACCTTAAGAAAGAATTGTATGAGCTTCTGTCCAGGAAACAGTGCAACCATGGTCTGTATAAGACAGTTTGAGGACACAGTTTTGTGACCTTGCTGGACAGAGCAAGTATTCCAGTCAGTAAGCAGGTGTAAAATCCCCACATCCGCAGAGACTAAATGAAATAAAGTCACACAAGAAGAGCCTGGTAGGAGCTCCATAAATACTACTTCTCTTTTAGAGCCATTTAACCTAAATTTTGGTGAGGGATTATCATCATGGCTTTCCCCAAAATTCTCTCCAGGAGCCATGACTCTTATTTATTCCTAACAGTCCCTCAATCATGCAGACCACCAATGCTCTCGACCTGGAGGGCTGCTCTCCGGGTCGACAGCCACTGAGCTATAGTCAGAAAGTCAGGAAGGGAAGGAGGGCAGAGCCATTAACGGGTGCTGAAAGGAAAAGTGAAATATGATACCAACTGACAAGAGGGTAGGAGCAGGGAATAATGGCTGAGAAAGAAGGCTGGGACCTCTGCAAGGGTGGAGGTGGGCAGGAGAATGAGGCAGGTGGGAATTAGTTCTGAGAGCCTCATGGAAGATGGTGTGTGTGTGTGCGTGTGTGTGTGTGTGTGTGTGTGTGTGTCTTGAAGACACTGGTTCAGTCATTGATTGTCACCAAGTCAACCTCCAAAAACTTTCAAATCTGTCCCTCTTCTCTGTGACGACTCTACTCCAGATTGCATTAGCGTTGGTCTTGGTAACTAGCCCAGCCTTCTTGCTTGTCTGATTCAGCCTTGACTCCTTTTAATCCCAGGGTGTTTTCTAACCATGACATGACCTAATTTCAGAGCCCTCAAAACCTCTCCATGGTCCTCCAAAGTACAACCTTGGCCTCCATCACTGCCTCCTTGCTGCCCCACTTTTCCCTGCATACGACCCTCCAAAAGTGTTTCTCTTTGGGACCATCATTACTTGTCATTTGTTTTACTCACTTTCATTCATCCTTCAGGTGTCAGCTTCAACACCATTTCTTCCAAAAAGCATCGCTTACAGGCGACATGCTCTGTGTTTCCCTTGTCAGAATAATTGTCAGTCTGTATTCTAATTGCCTGTCTAGCCCTGGGTGCCTACTATGACACTGTGAGAACGTTAACATCCTTGACACCTGCTTCACCATCGAATGGCTGATCCCTAACACATGATCTGGTGCCATTAGAGGAAGTCGGTAATATTTGGCATATCTGTTAAAAGAAAGATGGAATAGGACTATCACTGTTGGACTGAGAGGTGGCATTGAAAATCATACAAATGTGGGAATTATACAAATCTAGTTTTTGTTTCAGCTTCTTTATTCATAAATCCGAATGAATTTGATTAAATTTCGCACCTTAGTTTCTTTGGCTACCATAAGGACACAAAATTATGTACTCTATGGGGTCATTATGAAGATTTAATGAGATAATATGTACTAGGCTTCTTGCAAATGATTATTGTTCAATTAAGTAATTAAACAGGGATCATTTAGGTTCCATGGTATATTTTCACAAGCTCTTTCCCCATATATTTTCCTCTTAAAGATTGTTCTTGCTTTTTATTATCCAGATTCCCTCTGAGTAACCATTTGGGAGAACCAGAACCCAGGTCCTGGAGTTGAAAGTGGGTTGTAGATGTAAGATTTGCTCCTGGCGTAGTGTCCTGATTCTAAATAAGCTGGAGTTAATTTCCTCTTGCCTGTTGAAATAGCTGTCACCGAGACTCTGTGGCCATCCCCAGTTTCAAGCTAATTTGTCCTTTTAAGTATTAGAAGCTGCTTCTGGATTGAGGCAAATGCCAGCGGCACCAGTGTCATATTAGAAGGCTGAAGACAGTGATGTGTGACACATGAAACTGGGAAGACTCTGCCAGATGGATGGGGGGCCTCTTCTTCATACCGAGGGACTCGGTCAGGCAGGGCCTCGGAGCTGGTTTCAAGGGCACAGGAAAGGCAGGCTGGAGGCAACCAGACAAATGCTTTGGATAGAAAGAGCGGTCCTTTCCGGTGGAGAGGAAGCAGCCACCACATGTGGAATCAGAAGCCCTGGGTGGATGGAGGGAGGCAGAGCAGAGGGAGGGAAGAAAGTGAAAAGTTCCCAATTCCCTCCTGAAGATTAGGCATTTATGAGCAGCCGTGGGCCGTTTTTAATAGGAAAGATATAAACCCTATAAACAGGAAACCTCAGGGGCCATGGGAAGTATGGATTGCGCAAGAGCGTCTAGAGCAGCGGTTCTCAACCTGTGGGTCGCGACCCTTTTGGGGGTTGAACAACCCTTTTGCAGGGGTCGCCTAAGACCATCGGAAAACACATATATAAATTACATACTGTTTTTGTGATGAATCACTATGCTTTAATTATGTTCAATTTGTAACAATGAAAATACATCCTGCATATCAGATATTTACATCCCGATTCATAACAGTAGCAACATTATAGTTATGAAGTAGCAACGAAAATAATTTTATGGTTGGGGTCACCACAACATGAGGAACTGTATTAAAGGGTCGCGACATTAGGAAGGTTGAGAACCACAGGTCTAGAGGCAGATAGGCAACATGATCTCGGTAAGAGGTAGCAAATGGTTGAGTTTGGTAGAGGGCGTGGGAATGAACAAGCAGGCTTGGACAGGAGAGAGATGACAATGAAAGAATCAATGGAGCCTGAACACTGATTAGAGGTTGGGTCCAAGGAATAAAGCCTCTCTGACGGGGAGAAAAGTGGAACCAACAGGAAAAGTTCAAGGTCAGGAGATGCCGAAATGTGGACAGTGGAGGGACCGGAGGTGCTTACATTTCCCCCGGGATTGCTGCAGAGTCTCCTGGGACTGGTATCCACCCGATGTCACAACATCTAGTCAGTCTGCTCTAAAATCCAGTCCAGCTGTTGGTTAACACCCCGGGAGAAGCCAGAGGGTGACAGGATGAATTCTGCGCTTCCTCATGGTGTCTCCTGGCCCAAACTCATTCTGCCTGGCTATTGGAAGACGACGAACTGACCTACAACAACGATGGCGCACGACACCGAATAGCACAGAGCGTGACTGTTTCCCAGGATCTTGACTTCATCGGTGGACGGTGAAGGCTCGAAGAGTGGGAGGCAGGGAGTTAGGAAAAGAAAAGTGAAGCACTGAGAAACAAAAAGGTGACATTCTTTGCACTCCCTGCAGCAATGGGTCTATTTTTACATTTGCACACGGGGCTGAGGGCTGACGTTGTCATTTCAAACACTGCTTCATCTTGACCAAAGCACGATTCCATGTGACAGCACTGAAACCACATCTCCCCGGGCGACTGAGAGGAGGACTTCTCAGTGCTCTGGGGATCCAGAGGTACCACCACCATCCCAGAGTGTCCCCGCTGCCTGGAGAGGGAGAGCATTACTTCCCCAGAAAGAACACACCGAGTTTTCAAAAATATGAAGAAAGCACCCTGCAACACAATAATCTCACTGTGATATGGTTTGTTCAGATTATAAAGGGGCTCAATTTTGCCATCTCTGAACTTAGAGTAATCCATATTCCTTTTTTTAAGTGTCAATAGAAACCGGGTCCAAGACAGACAAAGAAAAATGTGCAAGGCCTCTTTCTTGGGGGTATAGAAAATGCATTCTAAAAAGCGCACTCGCTGCTTTGTGTGCGTGTCATTTATTTCTGTATCCCCGGTGCCTGGTACCACGTCTAGGAATTTAATAAGTTTTGGTAGGTTGAATGGGTTTAGCAAAGTAACTGTGCGATGTTATTCCCCTACCATGAATGCCCTTCTACTGTGTTCCTTTGACTGGAAAATTCCTACTTATATTTTATGTCATATCCCCACTCACATATGAAATATCACTTCCTGGGAGAAATCTTCTCTGTCAACAAGATTGAAAGGATGTCTCCATCATTACCTTAACACTGTGCTGGCTTACTGGAGGCGCCAGCAAGCGAGTTGTGTCGTATCTGGTTTCCTGTTTGCCTCTGAGCAACCTGGGAGTAGAAACCATTTCTTCTTCTTCCCTCCTCCTCCTCCCCCTCCCCCACCCCCTCCTCCTCTCTCTCTCTCTCTCCCTCTCCCTCTCTTGTTGCTTGATATAACTTGCCACACAGTAGGTTCATAATAAATAAGGGTTGAGAAACTGCTCTGAGAGATATTAGAGAGGAAATATTGTCAGAGAGAAATAACAGATGGAAAGCAGGGACAAACAGGAGGGGAAGGGTGGTGAGAAATAACCCTGGGCAGTCATTTCTTCAGCCTCCTTGCATTTCTTTGCTTGTCATCAGTAAGTGATCTATGCATGCAGCCCTTCCAGCCCCGACACAAACCCTCAGCCGCGATTTCCTGCAGTGAGGCTTTCTGCCACGAAGTTGCAAATAAAAGATAAAAAATGTGAGTGATGTTTTCTGGATGGCAGTTGCCTTCTTTTATGATTATTTTTCCCAATTGGGTTTACAGCCTGAGTCTGTGTGTGTGGTCCCTCAGAGGAGAGCAGCTTTCCAGTCACAGTGAGCTGGAACCAGGGTCTGATACGCTCCCCAAAGGGAGCCATTATGTGCAGCCAATTAGATCCTGTTCCACACTCCTCTGTTTCCTCCTAAATCATCGTGTGTTTTTTGAAGTGTATGTGCTGTCTATGAGATGGATTGCTCGTCTCCTTTCATAAAGCAACTGAAAGAATCAAGGGGCAGATTTTCTTGGCACTTTCCCCTTTAAAAAAATCAGTCACACTCATAGCCTTGCCTTGTTGTTGTTGTTGTTGTTTTTCCAGGGGAATGACCCCTAACTCTAAAACATCAGCTCAACCCTCTCGCTGGATCTTCAAGTCATTATCTTCCGTCCGGCACACGAATTTCCACACGTCTAAAGTCTAATTCAGAATCTCCTTCCTCCACCTGCAAAACGAGCTTCCCACGTGGCATTGAGGCCACCTCTCTCCCAGCCACCAGGATGGAGGCCACAGTCGCCTGGCATGAGAACGGGAGGCTTCTGCTGGAATTGCCTGTCACTAGTCCTCTGCACAATCCTCCTGAATTGTAGGCATGAAGCTTCATTTCTTTCACGAGAACTCACACCCTCCAGTCGCTTTCACAGCCCTACACAGAGGACTCTTAGGTACCGTTCCAGACTATCTCCTGAGAAATCCTCCAACAACCTTCTCCTTAGTCCCTCTAGTTGCCATTCACTAAGCAGACTCTAACCCTCAGGCTCCAACCTCGGACTCACCATCCTGAACTAATTCCCTTTATCTCTCCAGTTCTTGTCCCAGTGCCTGGGCTGCTTGGGGCCTTGGGTTTGATGGTTCTATAAGCTTCTAGTGTGTTCTGTAGGTTCTGAAAGTTTGATCCCATGTAGAGTCCAGACGCTGGTCATCAGTGGTACCTTGACTCCATGCTCAAAAGCTCACTGGACAATCCAACCCCACTTCCAGCCCTCACCCCGGTTCCTGGGACCAGAGCAAGATACATGGCCCAGGGTCACTGTTTGTTTAGAAAGGAAGTTCAGAAAGTAGCTAAGTAAAGGCATCCTGGACCATAAAATGAAGAGGAGCCATGATAAGATAAGATATGAAAGAGCCACTTCGGATGTGGTGCGCCATCTGGGAGAATTTACTGGTCCTCTTTTCGTTGCAATTGATGGAGACTTAACTCAAACCTTTAGCCATACCAGGATGAATTAGCCCATGTCACTTAAAAATCTGTAAATAACTTTGGCTTCCTATGGGGTGGAATATAGGTGCACAGATGATGTCCTTGGACACCTTTCTCTCTCCGTAGCTTGGTCTGCTTCCCACTGTGACTTCCTAGGCGGGCTCCTCCTTGAGTGAGCAAGCTCTCAGCTTCCATCCCACCAGCCTAGCATCCCCAGAGAAGACAGCGCCTCTTTCACAGTCGTGGTGCCAAGTTTCAGGAATGTTTCCTAATGAAGTGGCTTAGGCGCTATTTCCATTCCTGAATGAATCACTGTGGCCAGAGAGGAGAAATCTACCACCAGAAGACTCGGGGCGCTGTCTGAAGGACAAGGGACGAGATATGAGGTCAGTAAAACACAGCGAGCATCCACCAGGATGGGTAAGAGAAGCTGGTGGTTCGGGACAAAGGGCGTGCTGGAGGCCTGAGCCTTGTGGGTTGAGGGTGATTCGGGTCACTTTTATAGGTCCCACGCTTCATCTCTCTCTTATAACTTCGTACATGTGAGAGGGGTCATGGGCGATGGTGAACCAGAGAAATACCTCTTCCCATCTCAATAATATGGGGCACACGCTGATACAAAAAATCACTGGTCAAAGGAAGTACCTTATACTTAGATCAGCTATTCAGAGGAGAATCTTACTGAGCAGATGTCTGGGGCCACCCATAAAATACGCTCTCCTAGTCTAGGTGAAAGGATGGGTGAGCGAGACCTGAGAACCAAAGGAACAGCCTCAGGTAACTTTAAAAGGCAATAAACTCTTCAACCAGGTCATTGCAGTTTGGCCACCAATTCACCCCATGCAACCTGATGAGCTTTTAAGAGGTAACAGCTCCTTTAGGGAATATCTCTCACCCCAGATCTGTAACCTGGATAAAACTCCTGGTGACCACATGCCATGGTCTTTCCTTGTTCTGTACCAGAGGTTAGGATCCAAGGGTCCCTCTGATACCCACCCTTGCCCCAGGTGAATCCTTGATTAGACACATCCCAACACATTTCTTCACCTGGCCCAGGTCAAAATCCGCTTTCTCCTACAAGCCTGCCTCCCAATGCCCTTATTTTAAGGTAGCTCCCCCGTCCCCCAAACTCCACAGTATGTTGTTTATTCTCCTGCAATGGCTCTTATCAGAGTCTGCTTTTGAATTAGGGTTATTTATGTACGTGTCTGTCTTCCTTGATAGACTGGGAGCTCTCAACAGGCCTGGAATCGCTCTTGTTCATCTCTGTGTCCCCCACAGTGTCAAGTGCAGCCTTTGTACTGAGCAGAAACTCCACAAACTCAGAGAGCTGAGTCCAATCATATAGTTTCCTGCACAGTGTTTTTCAGAGGTTCCACATTCACTGCAGCACTGCTTCTCACTTGAAACCATCCCATGCTCCCATAAGAAATGAAAGTCTCATGCCTCCTGCTGGGCTTGGAGGGGTGTGCTAAATAAACCCTTCTCTCCACTCATGTGCTGGACCGGCTAAAGCGTTAGACCAGAAGGCAGATAGAGCAGCTTTATTACGGATAAAAATTAAATCGAGGAAGCGGCTGAGGATAGCAAGCCCTTTCTCGGGCTTCCTAATCGAAACACCAGCCGCAGGTCTTTTCGGACCTGGGCGTGCCCTTCAGAGATGCAGAGAGGAGAGGAGCAGAGCAGCGACTCCTGCGTGTTGTGAGCCGGTGGCTCCCAGGATGGCTGAG
>NW_006282874.1:3095644-3128827 GCF_000327345.1 Myotis davidii
CTTCCTCCCAGGAGGAGTGAGAGGAGGGGAAAGATGTGGCTTGAGCGTCACTATAATTACAAAACAGTCCTTCATATGGAAGGAAGCACAAGAGGTGTGGATTAGGTCTTCAACCAGCACCTGTCTTCATTGCTTTGTTCACTAAACTTTAAAGTAAATAACTATGCATCATCTACTTTGTCCCGAGTACCTGTTGGCACTTGGAATAGAGCAGTGGATGAGGAAGGCACAATCACAGCCTCCAGGGCTCACAGTCCGGAGTGAGGAACAGACAAGAGGCACGTGATAGCAGGTGCAGCACCCCAGGGCCTGTGGAGGCAGACCAGACTGGGAGGCCCAGGAACGGCTCTGAAGAAGGCGTTTGGGCTGGGATCGGATGGGCCTCCATAGGCCACAATAACAGGAAGAGGGTTTGGTGGAGAGAGGAGTGGGAGAGAAAGGGAAAGTAGAGGAGATGGTTTCAAAGAAAGCAAACAGAATGGTATGCAAGGGCCTGGCACATCTCCAGAACAGAGAGGAAGCTGGTCCACTCTGGAGAGCTGGGAATAAGGAGGATAGTGAGGTGCAAAGAGCCCATGGAGGTGGCTGGCCTGGTAAACCAGATTAAGAAATCTGAATTCATGCCTGGCCGGTGTGGGTCAGTGGTTGAGCATCGACCTATAAACCAGGGGGTCATCATTCCATTCCCGGTCAAGGCACATGCCCAGGTTGTGGGCTCAATCCCCAGTAGGGGGCGTGCAGGAGGCAGCTGATCAATGATTCTCTCTCATCATGGATGTTTCTCTCTCTCTCTCCCTCTCCATTCCTCTCTGAAATCAATAAAAATATTTTTTTAAAAAAGAAATCTGAATTCATTACTAAATGCACCTCCCAAACTTAAAAATATTTCAAAAGTACATACAGAGGCCCAAGATTTATTCAGCACTGAATTTTCATCTGCTTTCCTCACCCTGCTTCATGCTAAAGTACAAAGCTGATTGCCAAGGTACCCAGGTGCTGTGGTGTTTGGAAATATGAATGGGATTAAAGTGAGAGGCAAATAATGATTCTAAGAGAGAGAGCGTCACTGAAAGAGAAAACCAGAGAGAAAAACACAAAATCACGAGGGTTGGAGGCAGGCGTGTCAGCTCTAAAATGATTCCTAAGGGAAAGAGAATTTAAACTTGTCAACGTACTTTTTAAAGGCAGCCAAATGCAAACAAAACTCACTTGGAGGTTTTGGCAGTGCTTTTATTCTTGCTGGGGAAAAAATAAAAGAGTCTGCATTATCAGAATCTTATTATCAGAAACATCTAGGCCAAAAAAGGCTCTGTTCTATTTTTAATGTCACCCGCTACAGCGAGGCTGACCCTAAGAGCAGTCATTAGTTAGCCCCATATATGGCACCTCTGTTTCAGAACCCAATTCCCAAAGCCAGCAATAATACATGGATACCAGCGACGACTGTGACATGCAAAGGCAACTGATCGAGATGCAAGTCAGCCTACAAATACGAACTCCCACCCCTCAGTGTTCTCCCCCTAGCACCACAGTATATTAAAGCTAGAAGCCTTAGCGACCATCTTGTCCTACCCTGTCACTGTACATCTGAGACAACTCGGGCCCGGGGCGTTCAGTGATCTCCCCAGCATCACACAGCGTGTCGGTGGCAGAGCTAGATTTAGGCCCAGATGCTTACTTCATTAGGACTGTTATACGCCCCGGGCTCCAGACAACGCATTGAAAGCCAGCGTAGGAGCAGGTGCGACCCAAAGACAATCCATGCGCCGTGATGCCAACTACATTTGAAGCTGGGTAGTCCAATGGGCTTAGGAACATTCCTCTGAAAAAGAATGTAGCTCCTAAAGCAGCACACGTTCCTTGCAGGGTGGAATCTGCCCCATTAAGGTGACTACCTGGTAGAACAAGGTCAGAATGTGTCCCCTTAAAGGCAGGCAGATCCCAAAAGGAAAGCCAGAGTGAGATAAGCCATTCACGCCAACTGCCTTTTCCCAAACTCATCAATCAAATAGGCCATCTGTCTTCTGGTTCGGGTGGAGGGGAGTCACAAAAGGTCGGGGCCTTCCATAGAAAACAAGGAGAAAGGAGGTGCCTTTTCTACCAAAGCCAGGAAAAAGGAGGTCCCTTATCTAACAGTTCAAGATAATTTTTAAAATCTTAATTCATGGAGCTTTTAATCATCAACCCAGGCTATAGTCTACCCATGGTGAGAGAAGATCAGCAATCTACCAAGAAATTCTTGTTTCCCTTCTCATGAAGCCATTTTCACTAATAACCAATATACCTAAGGGTATCCTATTGATTAGCTACATATATTGTGCTTCCAGTATGGGTCAGACAAATATAAACTGAATGAACTCCATGTCCATGTTGTACCTAAAACTGGAAAATGTATCCCCTATTCTATCAGATTATGTCCAGCCACATTATCTAAGAGAGCTTGTCAAAGGTTCTGGAACAAGATCAAATGGCGATCTAAATGATTCTCCAGCTCCACAGTGTTGCAAATCTAGAGACTTCTCCCTTTGTCCAAGCCACAGGAAGAGACAAAGGTAAAAAGATCAAGTGCTCTTGCAGGTTAAAGCCCAAAGAAATGAATTTCTAAGACAAAATATTAGGCATTTTAAGGAAAAGCTCAAAGAGAAAACCCAAATAAAAAGTAAAACCCAAATAAAAATAAATTAAACTATCCCCCTCCCCCACCAGTTTTGTATTCTTCACGATGCCACAGAGGACTCCTGATGCCTCGGGAAGGTAGGGGTTCCCTTGGCATGACACCCTGGGCTCTCTTACTATAATGAGTGTGTTTCTGTTAGGGTCTCAACATTTGTATACATCTAATCCAAAATCACTCATAAGCTCCCCTTTCTAAAGAATCCAAAAAATTAATAAGGATAAACATTATTTTGGCATCTACAGCACACCCACAAAATGTAAAAGCATAAATTTTCAGTCCTAAATCGTTTAAGTAAAATCGTATTCCAATAATTGACACAGCAATAGCAAGAGTCTGAAAAGCATGAGCATCTGGTTTATGAGTGTGCTGTTCAGTCTCGGTAAGCCCTCCAGGGCCTATGACCTTTAAGAGAAACCTTCCATTAAGTATTAATGGCATATTTTCTATATTTAGGGGGAGAAAAATCCCCACCAAGCAATATTATTATTTTTTGTTTAAAGGGATGTATTTATGAAACTCTTCTATTTAAAGTATAGAAATGCCCACTGTTACAAGCACCTTTCATTAAAAACCTCTTTACTCCCTTCATCATATTGAACTCGGCCTACAAAATCCACATTATCTTTGTGAGCATACATTTGCACTTCTGAGAGAATGGTTGCTGTGTGTTGCTTAGGTCTTAAGAAATCTGCCCCCTAGATTTCTCCTCATCCTAATATTAGTTTCGGTGAAAGAATCATCCCCAGCATATTCCAGAACCAAGACTGCAGTTGCTGTTTCAGAAATGTTTGTTCTAGGGACCTAGGAAGGGCCATTACCTCTGCTGTAAGCCCCTCAAGACACTCTGCTCACTTTAATTATCCTGGTCTTGAGTAGCACTTTTTTCTGTGACATCCTCCTTTGCAGGAGTGAGCTATGCCTTTGATGTTCCTTTTCTCTCTGTTGTTCTGCTAAATTGTACATGAATGTTCAACTCAGTTCCTAACTATTTAATCTGCTTCATAGCTTGGCCCCATTCCCTCTCTAACAAATGGAAAAGTTCTACCATTAGCTGGAATTGAATTCCTTCCTTTTCTCCTTTGATTTTTTTCCCTCTGCTTTCTGGCCAAAACATGTATTCATCTACTATCACCCTCTTGGTGTTATCTCTCATAGTTTCCCACAATGAAAGATATGAAATTAATAACTTTAGGGTCATCCAAAAGCCTCTACATCCCAATAAATCTTGCCCATTACCATTTCCCGAGTTAAATCACCACACCCAGGAGATAGGCTCTCACCAGACTACACCAAGCCCAGACTGGACTTAACGTACCATTATTCTAGGTTCCCTTTAATATGTGTTGTGGTAAGCAGAATCCAAAAATAGTCTCAAGGTATGCCACCCGAATCCCTGGAACTCTGAATATGACATCACATTGATGATTATGCAGCATTACACAGCAAAAAGGATGCTGAAGATATAATTAATGTTTTCCATCAGTTGACGTTAATCAAAAGAAATATTATCAGTATTATCATGTGGTTTATCTAATCACTTAAGTTTAGACAGTTGTACCTGGATGGTGGCCTTAGAATCCTACACCCGGAAATAGTCCAAGCATGTTTTCTAATGGCTTAGGTAGCTGAAGTCCAGCTCTAATATCTGTGTCACTATTGACCCAGAACTTCATTGGTGTACGTTCTATTGATCTCTCACTTGCCCAAATGAGCGTCACTACATGTCTCTCTCAGCTTCCAGGGCTATCTCCCGGTGTGGACCTTCATGGTCACCTCTTGGCGGTTCCCAGAATCCAGCCACGTCCATTCCCGTCGGCTCTCTGAGACTTTGTCTCTTTACCTGTGTTACATTTCTTTGTATTCCTGGCACATTGTTGGATCTAACAACAACTAAAATGCCTTCTTTGAGAACAATTACACCTCGGTGCAGCTACTCGCACCTTTTATTATACTGCTTATCTCATTTTTTCAATTTTATTAACCAATGTCACTCCGATAAATTCAATAAAAAAGAAAAAAATTTAAAATCTCATCTTTCATATCTGCCTGACTGTTCCTATAAAATGTCAACATTTTTTCCTAAGGAGATATTTTTCTGCTTCAACACAATCTCCCTGGGCTTGATTTCATTGTTCCATGACTCTTGTCGAGGTAGTGATACCCATATAAGTCGGGATATCCTACTTCCTCCTTGATTTCCTGAATAAAATGATTCCTAGATGATAAATATTCCAGGCACAGGCAGTTTTTGACTTGCCTTCATAGCCTCTGGGTTTTTAATTTCTTCTTTACAATAAGAATCTCCATTTATTTATTTATTTGTTTGTTTGTTTGTTTATTTTTGCCTGTTTACTAATAAAAATCTATCACCAAATCTGTGGGTGAAGCAACAGTTCTAGTCTTGGGAAACTGAAGCTGTGGGCACAACCTCAGAATGAAGAAACCTCTGGTCAGTTTGAGATCTCACAGTACAGAGCTCTCAAGAATCCACAGATGAGCCTGAGTGTATAAGAGATCAGAGCTTGGGGTTCCACCTTTGTTCCTTCGTGTAGCAAAATGAATTTCAGGGAAATTCAGTCTGCCTACCTAGGCCTGACAACAACATTTTAAAGCGAATATTTTACACAGTAAGGCTCTGCAGTCCATGAAGAACGTCCCTGCCTTTGCAGTTCAAAGTGGTCATAAGGGATATGCCATTTATTAAGCCCAAAGGGTTCTAATATCTGCTCAGCCTCTACTGAAATATGAGTACAAGTCCTACCTGTGTGGTTCAAGGTCAAGTTTCAGCAGGCCAAAATGAAGATGGAAATGGCTGGCATACTTCCAAGTTTGTCCTTAATTGTATAATAACAGCCACTCATTAGCAGAAAAAGCCCGCCGGTCAACAGTACAACTGTAAAACCAAAACCAACCCCATGGTACACAAAGTCATTGCAAATGAGTCAAAATCCCACATGGGCACCATGACCCAGAGCCACGTCCCTGCCCAACAAATCATCTCTCTCAACTCTTTTTATTCTGCCCCCAAATACCATTTCTTATCTGTGGTTTAAGATGGTCTATTTTCACTCAATGACAGAATTTTTGTAGTAAGTAAGTAATACCTCGCTCTTTCCTATTATGGAGCAAATGAGATACGGACTCAGGGTTGGCAAGACAGAGATCAAAATGTCAGCTTCATTACTGATAAAAGTTACAGTTATCGACACCGTTTCTGTGCACAGCCAGTGGGCTTGCAAACACTCTTTGAAATGAGCTTCTGCCAAATCACTGTTCCTCTCCTTTGACATACAAAGCCTGCCCCGCTCAAATCGGTGCATAACAGAGAGAGTGGGACAGATGCTTTCTCTTTACAGACAGAAATGCGCCCAAATGAACAGTGAGGATGGATTGAGCAATCCACCCATCAATTAAGTTGCCTTTTTGCCCTGAGGATGGTGATGGAGAGGAAGGCCAGGACAGCCCTGTAATGGAGCACTTTCTGCATAAAGCATGAAGCCAGGGAAGAAGATTTCACTCCCAAACAGAACTGGCTCAATTTAGACTGCTTCTGAAGAAATTAAGTAATCATAATAAAGATAGGACTCTCCTAACAACAGACTTTCTGATTTCCAAGTTCAAGGGTATAAGGAATAATTAACAAACCATCCATTCATTCATTCATTCATTCATTATTGAAAGCCAATCATGTAGAAGGCATTGTGCAATCCCCTCTCTATCAAATGAAGAAGCCAAGGACCAGAGAAACGAAGCAATGTGACCAGTGTCACCCACCACGTCGAGGATGAAGCTAAGACTAAAACCCAACCTTCTGGGCACCACAAAATGAACAGGCTAAGATGTGTGCCCCTGGGCACGTTGCATCTGAAACACTGTGTTCAGTGCTAGCCACCTCCAAGAAGTTGGTGACACAACTGTGACCCAGAGAAAAGAAGTCAGAGTAATGAGAGAAGGTGTGGAAAATGGGTTCCGTGAGAAGTGGAAGGAAGAAAGCTGTGGTGGAAAGAGTTCTTCCGCTGGTGTCAGATTAGCTGGGTTCAAGACTTCATTCAATCATGTTGAGTTGCTATAACCTTGGACAGCTCCCCTGACTTCCTGAGCCTCCATTCCCTCCTCTATAGGGTGGAGATGACGATAAACATCACCGCCCTTCTCACAGAATTATATGTGGTACTGGACCAGAGTGATGTATGTAAAATGATGCAACGTCAGGCATTTTACTACTATTATTATTATTATTATTATTATTATTATGGTTATCATCATTATTAAAGGTAATGGAATATAAAGAATGTTTAGCAAAGAGAGTTGAACCCTTGGTTATTTGAGATTTTGTCTCTTATGACCAAAAAAAAAAAAAAAAGACTAAATTTGCTAGCCTTCTAACTGTTAAGGTGTTTTTCTAAGTTCTCATTGTAAATTCACCACTAAGTAATGCTGTGATTACTGTTGTCCCTACTATGTGTATAAGGAAAATGAGGCTTCAGAGAAGTTGAGAAATTTGCCCAAAGTAACATGGGAAGTGGGGGAGTCACGCCTGGCATGAAGTCAAAATCCATCCTATTTCCTCTGCACGCACCCTCGGCCAGTCTCTGTAGCGGGCACGCAGAGCTGAGAGCAGACAGAGGTGGTACACAGGCCATACGCTGGAATCACACTTGAGTCTGCCTGCTTGGGTCAAAGCACAGGGCAGTCCACCATCAGGCAAAGAGCGAAATGGTTGGGCTGTGGGCTCTGGAACCCAGCTCCTTGAGTTTGCATCTGGGCTCTGCCCCTTAGTAGCTGTTGGCCATAAGGGTTCCAGAGGGTTCTCTCCCAGCCACAAGATACTTGATCTGTCTGTGTCTCCTCTTTTTGCAACTGAGGATGCTAATCGGCCTACCTTCCCAGGTCACTATGTGAGAACACGTGAGCTCATGCCTATAGGTGCTTGCAGCTGCGTGGCATAAATACAGCGATCATTGCTGAACTGCTTGTCAGGGGAGTAGAAGGCAGAGTCTTTGGAAGAGCGATGGACCAGGTGACATGCAGGTCCCCTTGCACCCCTCAGAGCGTAAGGGCACTGTTCCTGTTCCCTTCTCCACAGATCACGGGCAGGCACTCCTGGGAGCTTCCTGGAGCTCAGCCAGCTGCTTCGCTCCACAAGGATTTTGACAATGGCAAAGGGAATTGGGAAGATAACATCAAAGTGCTGGGTACAGAAACTGATTTTTAAAAATAGGCACACTCGAGCCGGTTCTGAGAATTTGCTGGCATAGTTCATATATTTAGGGATTATTCTACCTCTTCTTTTAAACTGATCAAACATGTATTGCATAGTCCTAAAGGGTCTGGATTCCAGGAAGCCCATTCTGAGGCAAAAAAAAAAAAAAAGGTTTTAGCCAAACAGCATGCTGTCACATCTTGAGGGCAGAGACCCAACCTCTCTCAGAGTGTGAGGAGGGGGTGAGTCTCAACAGGAAGTTTTGACGGCAGAATAAAAATAGTAGAGGTGGTATAGTTTCCCAAGTTCCACTGAGATCAGGCGAAGTGACGGGTGTGGACTTGTGGCAAAGCCCTCCTAACACAATTATAGCCAAAAGGCTATGGTTGTAAGCTTGACCTTATAGTCCGACCCTGCAGTCCTAGGTAGCTAAGGGATATGGGCTGCGAGAGGTGCAGCGAGTGCTGCAAAAACAAGGCCTGACAGAGTTAAGAGAATGGCAACAACAGGAAAGAAGCAGATTTAAAATCGCAAGAACATTATAAACATCTTGCCCTTGTTTTGCTTTGTGTGATCTGACTATAAAATAAAGCTTCGGCCTACAGGCTGTGTCACTGTTTCCTCATCCAGGCACAGTGATCCACCTGGTCCCAACTGTATTCTCTTGTCTGTCTTCTTTAATCCTTCACCGCCCCCCTCCACCCTCCCGCTAAGGTTCACCCCTGGCTGTGCTGGACACAGTTCAATGGGAAAAGTCAAAGTTGTCTCCCCCAAGCCCCACACTACTAAATATCAACATGGCTTTAACTTAATTAGGAATACTTCCTCTTTAAGGTGGTAAATCTTTTGGGCTTGTTTTACTGAATTAATTGGAGTTACAATGGTTAAGAAAATTATATAGATTTAAGATGTACAAGTCTATAAGACATCATCTGTATATTGACTTGTGTGTTCACCACCCCAAGTCATGTCTCTTTCCATCACCATTATCCCCTCTGTACCCTCACCTGCCTTCCCCCACTCCCATTTCCCTCTGGTAATGACCATACTGTTGTCTGTCTATGAGGTTGTTTGGGTTTATTTGTTTGTTTTTGGCCTTGTTTCTAAAGGCAACAATCACAGCAGTAGAGGAAGCCAGGGTGGCCACCTGTACAGAATATTGATGAGAAAGTAAGGTACATCTTTTTGGAAGGTAATATGACAGTAATGTATATGAATCCCCCCAAAATGTATTTTGATCCCCAAATCCCTTTTCTAAATAAACCATTAAGGATAGGTCAGATGGCCTGTTTTCTGCATTTAAAGTTCAGAAGCATAAGAAATCTGGTCCATCGATGCTTCCAATCCACCAACGGGAGAAGAAATGTTTGAAAATGCAAGACCAATGAAATAGCTCAGAGCAGACCTGTAAGATGGAACATCAGGTTGCTATTAAACTGATGATTTGGGAAAAATAATGATACAGGAAATCATTAGGAGCAACTGTTGGGTGAAGGAGCAGGTTAATTAAGGAGTCTGAGCTGTGGACACCGTAACTGTGTGCATTCATTTACACGGAAACAAGAGGATGCATGGCAGGATGAATGTACACCGGATAAACACAGTGGTTACTAGGGCTAATGGGATGCAAAGCATTTTTCAGGTCCTTTTGCATGCTTTCATGTACTATCTGAATTATTCCAAATAAGTTTCACAGTAAGTACCACTTCACAATAAGAAAAATAAATCCATAAATAACTTTTGTAAAGGAAGACCTCCTGCTACTTTTTATAGGCAAAGAGGAAACTGTAGATTTGTGGAAGATATATTTGGGTTGTCCAGTAGCCTGCAAGGAGTTAATGGAGTCACCCACATTCTTTAACTGCACCTCTGTCCCTCCTGTCGTAGAAGGAGACGGGGTTGTGAAGTTCGAGATAATAAAAGCAACAAGTCCCAAATCATTCTGCCGCTTAATGACCACATGGCCTTGATCTCCCAAGGCATTCATTTCCTTATTTCTAAAATGAAGACCCACAGTTCAAAGTTTTGCTGTGAGGGCTCATTGAGAAACTAAATTTGAAAGCCATTGGACAGAGCCTGCTCATAGTTGGACTTCAATCGACATCCAGTGTTTTACTTCATTCACCCATTTAAAACGTGGGCTGGTGACATTCGATGAGATAAGGTCTGAAACGCACCCGTATGCTGGAGGACACACTGAAGGCTGGTTCTCTTCCTCTCCTCTTTGGCTATACCTGAACTTGACCTCCTGCTCAAGCCTTTGCTCCCTGCTGCCCTTTTAGGACATAAGGCAGAGTCATGGAACAGCCTGCAGGAGGCAAAAGGGATGGGGGTGGGTGGCGGGGGGGTTGCCGCACCTTGGACTCCAGGAAGATACACCTTGACCGTGCTCCAGGGACAGAGAGGCTGATACCTCACCTGGCCACTCCATGCAGGCCAGTTCTGCACTAGGAAAAAACAGGGCTTAACATTTAGTGGAAACATGCTCTAGTTTCCTTCCTTCCTTCCTTCCTTCCTCCTTCCCTCCCTCCCTCCATCCCTTCCTCCCTTCCTTCCTTCCTTGGTTAATCCTCACCCAAGGATATTTTTCCATTGATTTTTAGAGAGAGTGGAAGAGAGAGGGAAAGACAGAGAGAAACATCGATGTGAGAGAAGCACATCAATTGGTTGCCTCCTGTATGTGCCCCGACCAGGGCCTGGGTTGGTAAGGAGCCTGCAACCAAGGTACATGCCCTTGACCAGAATCCAACCCAGGATCCTTTGGTCCACAGGCCAGCACTCTATCTACTGAGCCACACCGGCTGGGGGAAAACATGCTAATATTATACACTTCTCATACAGCTGCACTTAGAAGAGGACCGGCATTTGCCTGGTGAGATACAGTGAGGCATCTGGCCTGAGGAGGAAGAGGGAACCTGGCCTTCGTCCCACGGAGAGAGGAAACCACTCCAAGAACGACTGTCTCTCCAGGTGGAAAGTGTCCCTTAGGGGCCGGGATCATCTCCCAGACTGAACAGGGCCTGTCGCCGCAAGGACAAGGGCAAAGATGGCCAGTGGTCATTTCCCTCTGTGGTCCTAACAAACATTCCGTCGCTTTTCACTTTCCTCTCCGGGTTTATGGAGAAGCCATTGCCTTGCATCGCTGTGCATGTATGAAGTGCCCAGCACGGTGCTGTGACTTACATATATTGTGGAGTAGTTATCACAGTGGGTTTAGTTAACACCCATCCTCTCACATAGGCACAATATAGAGAGAGCTCCTAGGACCTTCTCTCCAGCACACAGCAGTGTCAGCCACAGTCATCATGCTTACATTACATCGCTGCAGCTTACTTCTCTTATCACTGGATGTAGCTTTTCATTTGCAGTCGAGGCAGGAGAGAGAAAACGAATTACGACTGAGCACTTGCTTTAGGCCAACAGTTGTCACTTGCCAATTATTCACGGAGCTCCTGCTGTGTTTCTGAGACTCGGGTTCAGGCATGGGACGTGCAAGGCAGATGAAGACGCCAGCACTAAGAGGAGCTTCAAGCAGGTATGGGACATAGAGAGTTAACACCAAACACAATAAATCAATACGTTTTCTAGCTCGTTAGAAAGAGGCAGGTGTTCCCTAAAAAGAACAAATAACACAGGCTGGGGAGGAGGGAGAGTAGTGGGGAGGGAATTGTGACTTAAACTCCTGGGCCACACTAGGTTTCATTGAGAAGGTGACATCTGAGCAAAGACTGGAAAGGTGGACAATTAGCCAGGAGACCACAAGGAAAAGAGGGTGCCAGGCAGCGGAAGCAGGCCCCCCGGGGGCCACCTGTCTGGGATATTCAGGGAAGAGTGAGGAGGCCAGCAGGCCAGCTCGGAGGAAACAAGGACCAGGGGCGAGTAGAGAGATGAGATCAGAGAGGAAATGAGGGGCCGTTTTGTGAAAGGCCTTGCAGGTCATGGTAAAGATTCTGGCTTTTTCTATGAATGAAATGGGGAACCATCATAGGCTTCTGAGAAGTGACATGATCTAATTTGTGATTTTGAAGGAACACATTCTCTTCTCTGCTGAGAACAAACTGAATGGGGGCACACGTGTAAACACAAGGACATTGTATGGAGGCTGCAGCAGTAACCAGGTCAGAGACCGCCGTGGTTGGCCCATGACGGCAGCAGTGGAGTCAGTGAGAATGGGTGGAATCCAGCTGGAGACAGAGGTTGAGACAAGAAGGTTTTCTCATGCATCACATGTGACGTGTGGAAGGAAGGAGTCAAAGGTGACTCCAATTTTTTGACTTGAGCAACTAAAAGGATAGAGTGGTCTTCAACTGACTTAGGCAAGATGTGTGTGGAACATCTGGGGGAGGAGATCGAAGTTGTTTTAAATATGCTTTGAGATTAATCTTAGATGTTCAGGTAGAGATGTCAAGTAGTCAGGTGTTAGTGAGCCTGGACTTTGAGGGAAAGTCCTGGGGTGGAAATGTAAATTTGCTTTGCTTATTGGTTTGATTCATTCCTCCTCAAAACCCCTCAAAGTAGGCAGTGTTCTCTCTGGGTTGTTCCAAAGTGGTTGTAACTTACCCATGATCACCTCATTAAGAAGGGACTACATGGAATTTTGATTTGTGTTGCCCTCCTCTCCCCCCGCAAGCCCATACTTTTTGAAAGGTAATGACTCCTGCAAGAGAAATTAGTTCACTTATTTCCCCCTTATATTCTTTTCATTTTATTCCTGTAACCTAGTTTGTGTTAAGCTCAATACAGAATCATGGAGGCATAAAACCACAAAGAACTCACAAATCTGGCCTCCCTTTCAACAACTTTATTGTTATTATTTTATTGATTTCAGAGAAGAAGGGAGAGGGGGAGAGAGATAGAAACATCAATAATGAGAGAGAATCATTGATCTGCTGCCTCCTGCATGCCCTATACTGGGGATCAAGCCCGCAACCCGGGCATGTGCCCTGACTGGAATTGAACTATGATCTCTTGGTTCATAGGTTGATGCTCAATCACTGAGCCACGCCGGCCAGGCCCAACAACTTGATTAGGATTGAAGACAATTAGGAGACACTTGGTGTTGAACCCAAAATGGGGACTTAGAAAAGATGGACTAGAGGCAATAAGAGAAGGGGATTCAAAGAAAATGTGGGAGATTTTGTTAGGGGCAGAAATGGAATATTGGGGACCAGGTATAATTGGAAGAAATATGAATCAAGCTCTGTTAACCATGATTGTTTTGTTCTGGTTAAAGAAGGCACATTGTAACCTGGCTGGGAGTTGTATGCGAGAGACCTGGGAGCCCAAATGGAAATGTAGCCCATCCTCCATATCCGGGAGCAGTCTGTTATCATGGAGAGATTATCAACCTTGCTGCAGAAACCAGAGCCACCAGCCCTCTGAAACCTCCCAGCCCTTTGCATATTCGCAGGCCTGTGCAAACCCCAGCCTGCATTACCTATAAACTGCCCATTCTGCATACCCATTCTTATCCCTTTTGCCTACTTCCCCATGTAATCTTTGTCCTTCTACCCAATGTAAGCAGCTGGCTTATGGGGAGGGGGTGGGAAGAGCAGATTTCTGTGGATGACCTGCTGCTCCCACGCTGCTGGCAGTATTGGAATAAACACTCATATCTGATTCAACCCTGTCTCTGCTTAATTGGCTCAAGCAGTGACAGGCAGCTTGGATCCTTGATTGTCCGCTTACAAGTTGACAAAGTAGGCCACCGACAGTCGTAAAACTTCAGGGGATACAAGACGTATCATAGAGCATCTCCCAGCCTTCAGACCCACCATTCCCACTGCATCACAAGTGAACTTAGTGCCATGCATCCCAATGTGCGCCGTGAGGTCCATGTACATGTTCTGTCATCGTTAGACTCAGCTCCTTGGGAACCATCCTGCATCTTATTCACCTTTGCAACTCCAGCATCCTGTCTCACGCCTGGCTTGGAGTCCATGTAAAATGGACATATGGAGAATACATGACTTAAATGCCAAATATGCAAGAATTTGTATCTAGAGTTTCCTGAAGGAACATTCTGGAAAGAAGAAAAATAATTTGAGTGAAAATTAAGCATCTTGTTATTCTACTTCAACATGAAGGGTAGCAGATTTCTGTGGACATATTTGCATATCTCTTTCTTAAATAGACAGGCCAATTTACATACATTTTTCTGTTCCATTCAAAGAAACTTGTTGTCAGTATGCAAATTACTCAACACATTGAGTTCTCCTTTTCCTCTTTGGATTTATACTTAAATTATGCATATTTTATGCAAATTATCTCCATATTCCAATAGTGCCTTTCAATGGCCTATATTATTTTTAATGAAATTATATAATTATATATGCATCATCTATACACTGGATAGTATAACATATATTCTGAACTTTTATTAATCAAAGAAGCCATATCCTTACAATTCAGTATAAAAAGTTCTCACTTAGAAAAGCTTCTTAATCTGATTGCATGTTATTTTTATTACTATTACTGATACAATTGCTGCTTGTTTGTACAAGTGGTCAGAGAGCACAGGGACCAGTCAGCTGGGTTCAAATCCCAATTCTGCCACATAGTGACCTGGGTCACTGATTTTATCTGCCTGAACACCATTTAAAAATGGGGACAGTAACAGAACCTACCCCTTAGGGTTGCTGTGAGGATTAAATGAGTCCATCTACATTAAATCTTAAAATAATTCCTGGAACATTCATTATGAGCATCATTCAGAGTCCGAAAGATAAGTATTTATGACCTCAGGCAGGTCACATAACATCCCCAATCTCCACTATTATCTTTTATAAAACAGAGGTATTTGGTATCTACTTTGCAAGTTGTAGTAAGAATTAGTGTGAAAATATGCATCCATTAGGGTCGGGTATTCACTGAATTATATTTTCTCCTAGTTTTAAAATTGTGTGCATTGTTCATTTATCTATGAAAAATTTTGCCCACGTTGAGCCACAGAAACACTCTCTGACATCATTTCCATCAATTATTTTTAATGGAATATGCAAATAGTATTTCCAGCCTCTCATTTTTGTTCTCTCGTTTTCTTTGCTTTTCTTTGGTAGCTTCTCGAGCTGAAAAATCAATCAGATTTTACTGAGTTCCAGCCATTCAAAGGGCACAGGACTCCAAGAGGATGCTGGGATTGCCATCCTCATGTGATGTCAGGGACACTATCAGATGCAAATGCGGTGTGGGCTGTGTGCAGCCATTTTTCTTTCACAGAAGCATCCCTGGAATCTCCATCCACCAGGGCTGACATTTCAGGGCATGAGATGGGAGCCCTGGCCCAGCTGTGCTGCCCACTCACGTGTGTGATGCGCTGCTTACACTCTGAGATGCAGTGTTCCAACCCGTAAAGTGGGGGTGCTGGCGGCTACCGCAGAGCATTTAATGAGGACTCGATGTGATAATGCACTCGCTGTGCTTAGCATAGTACTTGGCACAATAATGTTCAGAATTCTTTTGATGATGATGATGGTGATGGATTTTGCCTGGGGTCCATTATCATCAAAGGCTTCTTTTACCCTTAAGATGTCTTCAGGGGCCCTTTCTACAATCCTGCCATTTTTAACATAAACTTTCATGTTGGGGTGTAAAGGCTGATTCTTACCAAAAGTGAGAAAATCCCTCATTATGAGCTTCACAAGCTGACATTAAAAATAGCCTTGCCAGTCAGTAAATGCATAGAAACCAGGCAGCATCCCGGACTCACTTGGGAAGCAGGGGTAATGGGGGAGCGGGGGGGGGGGGGGTTATAGGCACATGGGTGTTCTCTTGGCAGCTGAGCTCCAAGAAGGCAGGGACTCTGGCTTCTTTACTCATCACAGCCCATGTGGCATTCATCTTTCACCTGTATTACTGAAATATCTAAGTCCTTTTTTCCTTTTTGACTACTTTTCTGAAATTTGTCCTCCATAATCAACCAAATGGACTTATGTTCGTGTCCTAAAGAAAGCCGCCATGCTCCCTGGTGGCATGAGGAAGGAAAGACAAACTCTTTGGCATGTGATATAAGGTCCTCCATGACCTTGAACTTGTCTCCCAGCCTGATTTCCTGCCACTACCAAACCTCACATCCTACGGTCCATCCACCTTAAGTTTCATCTTATATGATGCCCCTGAACATGGGACCAATTCTCTAGACTGGCCCTGTCTTCTGCAGTTCAGTAAACCAGCTTCAGCCTCTACCCCAGGGGACACAAGTACTATGCCCTCTGACAAAGCCAAAGTGGTCTGCCAATCCCCAAGCACACAGAATGGCCTGGAGTGTTCTTCCCCTTCAACTTCTTCATTATAAAAAGTCTGACCTCATCTTCCAGACCCTGTTCAAATATCACTTTCTCGGGAGAGCATTTCCTGACTATCCCTGGCAGAATCAATTGTGCACTGAGTGTTCCATCAATATTTGGAGCTCACTTTGACTATAACACTTGTCACATTATAGTGCAGATGTCTGATGCATGTCTTCACCCTCCCAGTGTCTATGCTTTGAGCCCCTAGAAACTTCTCCTTCATCTTTACCAGTTCCTGTCACATAGGAAGCATTAAAAATAAAGTTCAGAGGCAGAAGAGGTTAGTGGCTTTCATCAGAGAGCTCTCCCAACAACTGCACATATAAAACTAGAGGCCCATATAAAATGGGATTCCTGCACTGGTGGGGGGGTGGGGCTTAAGGGGATTGGCCTGCTGTGAGGCCACCGCTCATCCTGGTCAGCCAAGTGGCACTCCCACTGTGGGAGTGCACTGACCACCAGGGGGCAGCTTCTGCGCTGAGCGTCTGCCCCCTGGTGGTCAGTGCGCATCCTAGCAACTGGTCAACTGGTCGTTCTGGTCATTCTACCATTCAGTCACTGGGCTTTTATTATATAGGATTGTTTTGCTTGAAAGTATTTGGTGCTACCATTGAAAATCACCAGAAGGGTACCCTGGCTGGTGTGGTTCAGTTGGTTGAGCATCATCCCAGGCCTGGGTTGTTGGCTCAATCCCCGGTATGGGGTGTGCAGGAGGCAGCTGATTGATGTTTCTCCCTCACATCGATGTCTCTCTCTCTCCCTCTCCCTTGCTCTCTCTCTAAAATCAATAAAAACATATTTTTAACAAATTGCCAGGTGGGTAAATAACCATAGTGATAATAAATAAGGCTGGAATAAAATTTGGAATAATTTGGGAATGATTTTTAAAAAAAACAGTGTTGACTATGCAATGGCATTTCTAATGAAATGAGCAATCAATTTAAATTAGGGACTATTCATAAAAAAAAATGTGGGAGCACTTTGGGAAACAGCTGAAGAGGAGCTTACTTGGGAAATAAATCCTGGCAGCTTTCTTATTTAAGAATGACAGCTCTTAGAACACAAATGAGGACCTAAAGGTCCACAACAAAGGAACACAGGTTCAGCATAGTGAACCCTCAACCCATGGTTGTTGAGTGATACACGGTCATTCAAAAAGTGTGGCAGATGGAATGTTTTTAGTTTGTGTTGTGCATGTTAACTGCTTTGCCCCAGTCAACACAAATGTTCCGAGAATCGCTCAGAAAACAATCATTTCTTAACTACTCTATAAAACGGAGTACCAGCCATTCATTTTGTCTCCACGATCAGATTCATCAATATTGTGCAGACAACAGGGAACTGAGTTAAAATCTGGCAGACGAGGGTTGCAATCCTATCTCTGCTACCAGCTCGTTTTCCTCCAGGGTCTCACTTTACCCTCTTGAACCAGATGAGATAAAAGTTAAAGTATATTAAGTGCTTATTATGCTCCGGGCACCCATGCAAGCACTTTGTATGTTAACTGATGCCCCCTTCATAACAATTCTGTGAGGTAGTTACTGCTGTATCTGCATTTTCAGGGGTGGAAACTGGGGCATTGAGGGGCTAATCAAGTTTCCCAAAATCGCAGCAACTGGGACTGGAAGAAGCAGGGTTTTCAGCAGTTCCTTTAGCTGCAGAATCCACAGGCATCAGTTCTAGTGGCCCTCGCGGTGGGGCGGGGGGAGGTGGCCATAGGAAGTGCATTGTCTTCAAGAATTTAAAAAACAACAACAATAAACCTCGCTGGACACCAGTCTGCTTTTACCATCAGCGTCCACCTGAGACTCTGAACATGAGGGAGCAGGCACACATCCCCCCAAAGTATTTGTTGTTCCAAGTTCTCAACAATGGCTGTTACTCCTGTTGAGCTCGACTAATGTTTACATAAGTGTCAAACGGGCACATTTATTGCCCATTAATGAAATGGACGTTGATCCAAAGAACTCCCCTGACGCAGGCTGACCCAGCTGCACACATTGATTTTGAAAGCAGGTTTACAACGACCTGAAATCATTTGCGCTCACTGCGGGTGCTGGTGTCGCTCAGATCCGCAACCCCTGGGGGGGGCGGGGGGGGACCTGGTCCTCTATTTAACCAAAGGTGGGAAGTAAATAGCAATGCCCGGTGAGAGCAGAGGTGAAGAACTGCGGGGGCTCCCGAGTGCCATTCTGTGGGGCTCCTCAGCCTGCTTATTTCTCTGTAAAAGTTTAAACGACGAGACAGGGTTTGAAATGCAAAGTATGGTATTTGTATTAGGAAACTGCCAAGTTTAGTTCATAAATAAAATATATCCATCCCATATCACGGTTATCACTAAAAATAATTCTGGCCGAGGACGGAAGGAGGTGCCAAGAACAGCTCTGCTTCGGGTGTCAATCAACTCTGCTAGGTCTGCCACTTCACTCTCTGAGTGTCTCAGGACAAACATGCACTCTCCGTGTCCTACCTCATCCCCAAATGCCACTGTTTACAAGTCTATCAACTCTCACTCTTCCTATTTCTGGGCTGAGGCAGCTCAAAGGGCCTGAGATCCTTCTACAAAAAGGAGCAGGGACTAAATAATTCTTTTATACCGGCCCCTCCACCATCGCCTTCATCGTATTGTGATGCTTCCTTCTCCACTGTGCTCCTCAGAGATGGGGCTGCCAGACCACAGGGCAAAGCTAATGCTTCTCTGTAGCTTTGAGCCCTAAGTCCTTCCCGGCTTCATTTCATCCAGATAAACCCTTGCAGTTTCCCCGGATGTGTCGTCGTTTTCCTCACCGCATCTGTGTGCCTGCTCCTCCCTCCACCTGCAGGGCCTTCCTCTCTGATCCGCCTTGTTTGCTGGAGAAATTCCTCTCTTCCTGAAGGGAATGGGTATGTCCTCGTGGAACACTTACTACCATGTCCGAAGGCTTGTTCACACATCCGCTTCCCCTTCTCCCATCTTAAAGTGACCCCTGAAGCTCCGGAAGAACTAGCTGTCTTGGCATTTGGGGCCTCTGAGGCCCACACGGAGCCTAGCCCCTGGTGTGACCGCAATAAGTATCCAGCTCATAACTGCAGGATGGAGGGCTCACGTCTTCCGACTGTTTAGATTGATGGCCCTAAAGAAGCATCTGATGCTTAAAATAACAGGGGGATTATCTAAGCCGGGGCTTCCTAGAGAACAGTGGGAGGCCAATCGTAACTGCTAACTTTTTAAAAAAAACTCTATTTTTATTGATTTCAGAGAGGAAGGGAGAGAGAGATAGAAATATCAAAGATGAGAGAGGACCACTCATCAGCTAGCTGCCTCCTGCATGCTCCCAACTGGGGATGGAGCCCACAACCCAAGCATGTGCCCTGACCGGAATGGAACCATGACCTCCTGCTCTACCACTGACATCAACCACCGAGCCACACTGGAACTGCTAACTTTCAATGGGGATGTAATGCCAGGCACAAGAGAGAGGAACGAAAGGGAAGAGAGCGAGAGGGGAGCAGGGAAAACCAATATAAAGTGGGCACTACTCTCTTGGTCAAGATTCAGATGCAAGTAAAGGGAGAGGGTTGACTGTCACAGGGATTCCCTCGAAAAGCCGAAGGGGCCGTCATGTCTCACGGCCTCAGAAGGAAGAAGAGTGAGCACTTTATCTCCCAGCTCCTTCCCGTCTCCTGACTCTCCTGGTCCAAATTTGCCCCCTGGCCATCAACTCCACCCAGCCTCTCTGACAGCCTCTCCGGGAAGCCAGAGCCTCTTGGTTCTGGTGGGATCAGACCTAGGCTCTGTTGTACCACAGACCTCACCACTGCAGACACCTTGTAGGCCGTGCTGCAGCCTGGCTCTGCCCTCCGGGGAGGCAGTGCTAGGACCCAGGGATGGAGACAGTCAGTGTTTACTGCTGCAGAAATGGTAGGAGCCACAGTCAGAAAAGGGGCAAATGACTGAAAACACCAATTATATGGATGGGACCCACTAAAAAATTAATGTTAAACAGCAGCTGAAATGTTCAGAGCATTTATACTGGCTCAATTCTGGGTCATGGAGCCACAAGGGTGAGCCAAAAAAAAAAAAAAAAAAGAGGGCATAGTCCTACTTTAAATGGTCTGGCAGGAAAAATGGACATTAAGCAAATAACTGCCAAATAAATGAAAAATGGCAAATTTGTAAAGCACAAGCAAGAAAGAGTTCTGCCATCTTCTCCGAGCCGGTGAGAGGAGCCTTGGCTAGATCAGGGGTTCAGGGAAAGGTTCTCGGAGGATGTAACAATGAAGTGAGATGTTGAGAATGAACAGGAGTGACAGAGGTGAGCAGGGAGACAAGGGCAAACAGAGACAACGGGGCTGTGGTTTGTTGCAGGGGCCCATGGGCAGCGAGGAGGTGAACAGGATGAAGGTGATGGTTGGGGTGGGTAAAGAAGGAGAGAAAGGCCGAGGCTGGGTAAAGGGAAGCCCTGGAGTCCATACTGGGGATTTCTGTCTTCACCCTAAGCCAACGGGAAGCTACCAGAGGGGGTCAGCAGATTGTTGTGTGTTAAATTGTTACCCAGATCAGCATTGCCAGAAGAACATGCTGACAGTGAAGAAGAGAGTGAACAAAAGGAAGGACAGGGACACCAGTTAAAAAGCGGTTGTAACCTGCGCTGAGGAAGTAACAGCGGGGTTGAAAGAAAAAGTAGAAAGACTTGATGGATGATTCACGATGACAAGACACCTTACAGTGACAGGCGGGACAGAGCCGGGAGCAATGGAGCTGCATGTGATAATGACCCTCGCTTTACACCTTGTCACACGCGTCCCCAGACTGCGCGTTACTGGTGGCCTGGACTGTGTGTTTGTTCTGAGCACATGGCTTCACACATCCCAGGGGGCGGACCTTTCCTTACCCTCTCTGACGCCCGGTGAGGCTCTGTTTCCTAGCAGTCAGGTGTTCCACTGCTCAAGCAGAAGGATTACTCTTTCATTTCTTCTCCTGATGTTTAGTAACCTATTAACATGAACAACTGACCAGACACGTTTCCCAAGAAGACATTCAAATGGCCAACAGATACATGAAAAGATGCTCACCTTCACCAGCTACTAGAGAAATGCAATCAAAGCAACAATGAGATACCACCTTACACCTCCTGGAATGGCTATTCTCAACAAGAAATAACAAGTGCTGGAGAGGATGTGGAGAAGTGGAACCTTCACTCACTGCCGGTGGGACAGTTACTATGGAAACTGTATAGCGGTTCCTCAAAAAATTAAGAATAGAGCTCCCTTATGATGCAATGCAACACACTGATGATGCATTATAGAATTGTACACTGGAAACATAAACAATGTTAATAACCAGTGCCACTCCAATAAATTTAATTTAAAAACAAAACAAAAGGCTGGTTATCCCTTTTTAAAAAAGAAAAGAAAAGATGAACTGCCTGGGTTTCTGGAATTATGCATTTAAAAAAACATAAAAAATAAAGATGGTGAGCATATTAACAATTGCCAAAACCATCGGTAATAACCTACTACTACTGGTCACGGTTGGATTCCAGGTCAGGACACATGCCGGGGTTTCAGGCTTGATCCCCAGTAGGGGGCATGCAGGAGGAAGCCAGTCAATGATTCTCTCTCATCATTGATGTTTCTCTCTCTCTCTCTCCCTCTCCCTTCTCTGAAATCAATAAAAAACTATATTTCTTAAAAAGCTAAAATATATATAAAAAGCTAAAAATTTGTCACCTTAATTTTGGATGGAAAGACGCATCTCTCCTCTTGAGGAATTCTGCCTGGGTGTGCAAAGCACGGGCCAGGAGCAAAGGAGAGGGATCATGCACAGTGTGCACCAAGGTAGGCAAACCTCTTCACCGCCCTACTTCCTTGTCCTCGTCCTTACAAAGATGAAACACAATCAGCCTTATTCACCAGGGTGCTGCAAAAGCCAATGAGAGTTTTCTTTTCAAATAATCTATAAACCACTTATAACAAGTGACCATTATGATTACAACAATAGGAAATGATAGAAGAACTATGGAGTGCATCCCAATGCAGTGTGGGATTTTTTTTTTTCTTTTACTGTAACAGGAAATATGACACTTAAATGCTAGTAGCAGAGAAAAATTTAGTGATGCTTGTAGTAGAGTTCATTAAATTTTCTTATAAAATATAATTATGATATGAGAAAATAGAAAGTATTGTGAAAGATATTAAATATTCAACCTGAGTGAAACATCCAAAAAATCCCATTAAAATTCTAATAGGCCACTTGAATTCGCTTCTTGATGATAACTTTTAGTTTATAGTGGATTCTATGCTGGAATTGGCCCCACACAATTTCTGATTAATACTTTTTAATGAGGCTCTTTTCAAAGTTTTAATAGTCATCACAACTAAAAACCGTCTTTGTACAAGAAGGGGATAATAAGACGTAAAAACACTTTCCAACCATTCAAAATTTGTGACAGCTGAAATTAAATTTACAGAAGCAAAAAGATCTTTCTCTTCTTTCATTGACAAAAGTGTTAAAGAAATTCCTTGTGATGAATGAATGGATTTCATATGCAATCAAACATTTTCAAATAGAGTGTCTCAAAACAAAGCAGGAATTTTCGTTTGGGAACGTTCACGAACTCTTAAGGCGCTGTCCTCTCCAACTAGTTTGGACTAAAAGACTCGAAGATAACTGTCCTCGAAAGAGCACACCAAGCCCAGGCAGTGTGGCTCAAGGGTTGAGCATCAACCTATGAACCGTAGACGTACTGGTCACAACTAGATTCCAGGTCAGGGCACATGCCTCGGTTGCGGGCTTGATTCCCAGTAGGGCGCATGCAGGAGGCAGCCGGTCAATGATTCTCTCTCATCATTGATGTTTCTCTCTCTCTCTCCCCCTCTCCCTTCCTCTCTGAAAACAATAAAAAACTACATATTTTTAAAAAGCTAAAAATATATAAATAAAAGAGCACATCAACAGCAAATAGAACAGAAGTGGCCAACACCTGTGGAAACAGAGACTCGTGCTGGCCCTGGAACTGTGGCTCCCAGACCTTGCAGAAGCCGCCTCCTACCCACCCCACCCCTTGGCCTGCAGGCTATGCTCCTAGAGCACCCAGAGCATGAACTGCTCCCTCAAATCCATAGTCACAGAGGGCTGAAAAGCTCCCGCCCACATTTCACATCAAACAGAAGAACCGGGGTTGCTAATTCCTGTCAGCACCTACAATGGCCTCAGTCATCAGCCCCGACTCTTTGCCCCAAAGCTCCCAGGAGTCTGTGCAGCCAACGGTCACGGGATCCTGGCACCTACAGAGGTCCATTTGACAAAGGGCCCCAGCAATCCATCCCATTCAAACCGTATTCTGGAAAATTCTAGTTAAAGAACCTCTTCCGGTAAGAGGAAGGCAAGAGTGTGTGTCTATGAGAAACTCACAAACCCCGTGTTAGCACAGCAGGCATGCTGGCATTCCCAAATGGGTGGTGACGGCTCCAGTAAGCAAGCTGTGCTGTGTCCACCAGTATCTTCTCTGTCACACAGTGGAATACAGCTCTCTCTTCTGAACTTGTCTAGACAATATGCTCATTTTAACTGGTGCGGACAAAACTGAGCTTTTGAATGAAGTGGGAATGTGAGTTAGCAGAGCATGCTATGTGTAGGTTGAAAATAATGGCCAAAGATGCAATTGCATCCAAGTAACACCACAGAGACCAATCAGTCCAAGTGAAGCTCATTCCTCCTCCACAGCTCAGCAGCTTGGAGGGTTCAGCATCACTGAGCTGTGGCTTTTGTGGGCGAGCAGTCATCGGGTGGACATCGGGGTTTGTTACAAATCCATTGGTGATGTCCCTTAAAAGCAAGTACATATTTCTCCCAAGGAAAGAAACCTCCTCTGTTTCTTTCATTAAGTTTTTCTGCCCAGGAAAAACTTAACAATATGAATCAAGAGAACTAAATTTCTCAATTATCTTTCATGGGGCCTTAGACACATCACTGAAAATCTGTGGGCTATTCATCTATAAACCAAAACCATGCACTAACAGTATGCACGTGGCCACATAACTCTAAAATTCTAGAATTTCATCTTCATTTCTTTATGTTGCTCAATGAATTAGCACTATGCTACTCAGATGTAAAACGCCACTCAGATTATCACTGGAAGTCAAGAAAAGAGCCCGGCCTGTGTGGCTCAGTTGGTGGAGTGTCACTCCATTCACCAGGAGGTCGCTGGTTTGATTACCGGCCAGGGCACATGCCTGGGTTGTGTGCTCATCCACAGTGGGGGCATGGAAGAGACAGTCAATCGATGTTTTCTCTCTCTCTCCTCCCTTCCTCTCTCTAAAATCAATAAAACCCTTAAAAAACAAGAAAGAAAGAAAGAAAGAAAGAAAGAGAGAGAGAGAGAGAGAGAGAGAAGAAAAGAAAAGAAAAGAAAAGAAAAGAAAAGAAAAGAAAAGAAAAGAAAAGAAAAGAATGACATAAAAAGATGCAAGCTTTAGGTGATGTGGGCAGGGGGCATGCACACACACATATACACGCTGTGGGCATGCATACAACACTAACAACTATTTAGGAATGTCAGGGGATGTCAAGTCCTGTAGTGGCTGGTGCTAACCACCTGTGTTTGGGGTGGAGGAGACGGCTGTCTGTGCATTTATACTGCCTTCAAGTTAGGATTCAGGGCCATTTATACAGAGGAGCTCTGTCACCTGCCCCGAAAATAAAACCCTACTAGTCCCACCAGGAGCTAGTTAGTGATCGTGAGCAAGTCGCTTAGCTTTCCGGAAACTCGGTTTTGCGACTAGTAATCAAGAGCAGTGGGGCCACGATAACATCCCAGCCACGGCCGCTGGCACCCACAGCCCCTGCGCGCTCGCCTTTGCAGCCATGTTCCCTCCCTCCATCAGGTCTTGGCCTGCAGCCCCCTTTCCCCAGGGAAACCCATTTTCTTCCCACCCAGACCAGGTTTCACTTGATGTTATCACACAGATCCACCTGGCCCTCTCCAGGTCCCCACGCCAAAACAGGTAAGCGCTTGCTCTTAATTCATGACAACAAAAAAAACTTTTCTTTTTTTATTTTATTTTATTTTTTGAGAGGGGGTGGGGAGAAGGTGGAGGGGTTTACTGTCCCCAAAAGACGAAGTCTAAGGTTACAAAATCAATAATAAATGCTTACCTATGACAGAGACATCACATGGATATCTTTTGGAATAGGTATTATTGTATTGTTATTCTTCCCAGTTTTCAAATGCGGATGCTGAAGTGGAGGGAATTTGAGTTACATGGCCAAGGCACAGAACTGCCGCGGGAAGTCAGGATTTGAAACCAGATCCTGCATTAGGACTTTGTGAATGAAGGACAGACCCGGGTGCTGGTCCTGGCAGGCAACCCCTTTAACCTCTCTGTGCCTCACACCTTAAGATATCAGGGTGTGAGTCTCTAAGAACCCTTCCAGCTGTAAGTCACTGGTTAATGATCACCAGAGCATACTGTATTTCTTAGAATATCAGACACCATTAATTATAAGACACTCCATTATTTAATGCATCACTAAGAAAGGAAAAATGCTACTGATTACACTGTAAAGAATGCTTTTTATCACTTAGAATTTTGATTTTATACTTACTGAAAGAGCATTTTTAAACATAGCAAAATATAGAGTTTAACAGATATCACACTTAGAAGTACATAAAAAGAAAATATAGGTGACATAAATTGGGAAATAAATTCCTGAAACTTTCAAAGTGGTTCTCTCCTGAGTAACTTTCCCACTCAGAGTCACCAGTGCTCAAATTTCCCGGAAAATACCATCTTCTGTGCCATCAAGAGCACCATCTCATCTCTCTCAAGTGTTCTCCCAAGCTGTTCACCCCCATTCCTCAGGCTTTAATTCTGGCACTTTCCAGATCTTACTGGTGATGTGAACAGAAGGGTTTGTAGACAACCTCAGGGAGATATAATGTCAAAGGCTAGATCTGTGGTCCTTTGTCAATTTGAGGGCCAGAGACAAATGGCCCTCCTCTGTTGGGACCCCACTCAGGGCCGCTGAGCCCACTCCCAGCCACCCAGAGGAAGGTGGTGGGGTCCTAGGCTCGGGGCACATGGAGAAGTCATAACCAGATCCTGCCGTGGAGCCGTCGGTCTCCCCAGGAATTGAGGCCAAAGAACAGAGCTTTCTTTGTGGCGACCTCCTTCCGGGTTCCACAGCCACAATGTCTAGACACTGTTTGTTGGCAATCCCCCTGGGGCTTGTAAGGAATACACTCACGAAAAATTAATCAATCTGCCTATTAGTGTACGCGGTCGTCAGGAAGCATCCACAGCGGTAATGAAGACAAAGGGCGCCAGATGGTTCCTCTGATCCTAGCTCGGGCTACTCTGTGTCCCCTCCCTGATCGTCCCCTGTCCAGCCTGACTCCTCCCAGTCCCCACTCATTTTCTATGGCACCTCTGGGCATCTTTCCTCCTGTGATTCCAGGGCGAGCACATGGACTTGAACACCTCTGTTGACACCATGTCCCATTTCTGAATCATGCAGAGGAATTGCTGCGTGGGCTTGATGAGGCCTCGGTTTCCTCATCTGTCCTATGACGTCTAACTTGCAGGGTGGTTGTGCGGATTCAATACAATAAAGTATGTGGATGTGCCGGGTTCCCGCTGAATAAGTGCAGGTTACCCGTCCTCCTTCTCTCCCTCCTGTCTTTCTCAACCCTCCTATTCTTCCTTCCTTTTCTCCTTCCATATAAGTTCTTTCCAAATCCTTTGCCACCCTTCCTCCCACGCCCTTCATCCCTCCTTCCTCTCTCTTATCACTTATTTTTTCTTTCCTTCTTTCTTTATTTCCACCCTACCTTTTTTCCTACCCCCTGCCCATTTTGGGGTTTTTTTTTTTTTGCATGATTAAAAAAAAAAAAAAGAGCGACATGATCATATTTTTAAATTTAGAATGCTCCCAGCAGCTGGAGAAAGGAGGCAGACTACAAGGAGAGAGACATGTTCCATTCACTGAAACATCTGGGTGAGAGGACGGAGCCAGAAATAGGAAAGCTGCGGGGGGGGGGGGGGGGGAGATCTCCCTGCTCAGTAGTTCACAGGCCTTGTTTTGGGAGTGGATGGGGCATTTTTCTGTGAGGCACCAAACCATCCCGGGTGCTTTATATGAATTACCTTTAGGCTTCACAAAACCTGGCCACGTGGTTATTTCCCTCATATTATGAAAGCTGAAAAATTTTAAGTAATTTGGTCAAGGTCACAGAGCTAGCACCTTGCAAAGTCAGAGCTAAGAATAAGTCCTGCTGACTACAGAATCCCCTCTTTTCACTAAACCACAGCCTCAGGTAATGATTCCAGTTTGAATCTCGGACTAGCCCAGGCACTTCCAAACATTTTTTTTTTTTACTGCAATTCGCATTAAGAAATCCACTGTAAATTGGGGTCAGTACCGCGCGCGCATGTGTGTGTGTGTGTGTGTGTGTGTGTCTCATGTTATCCAGATCTAGTAGATTTTGATTGGGTAATGAGCATTCAAATATCAAATATCAAGTTGGATATAAGAAATACCATGTTAAATTGCACTTTGATTTGTGAATTTCAGATAATGTCAAATCAAGAGTTTGATAAGGTCCTTTCCTGAAATTTTATCAAACTTTCTTCTGTTCCTCAGAGAGAAGAATCCGGCTGTTGAAGAATGCCTCTGCATAGAGTCGCAAGACATAATTATCCTTACGAGTCTTCCTTACTCTCTTCAATTAATTTACTCTTTAAGTGTCAGTGGAGACCCCCGAGTTGATTTCACAACCTAGGATTTGGTTGGAACCAACAGAGCAAACCCCGCTGACCGGGACGTGTGACTCTTGTGCATGTAGTGTCTGTGTGTCACGTTCTGAGACGTTAACTTTGTGATTCGCTTCTGTGGGCTCCTCCTTTTCCCTCCCTTCACCCCAGCTCTCTCTAAATCACCTCCAGAAAGGAGGAACAAGAAGCAAACGTCATCTTTCCACTTTCTGTTTTCACAAAATCACAATCCCCAAAGATATCTTCAAGGTCTTAGAGTTACAGAGAGTAAGAAAGTGCAGAGAGGAATGGGAGTGCACGGGACATAATCAGCCGGGTTTAGAGGAAACAGAAAGCAAGGAATGTCACCAGACTAAGAAGATGCTCCCAAACTGGGGCAGGAGAGAGGGAGACGTCATCTTTCCACTTTCTGTTTTCACAAAATCACAATCCCCAAAGATATCTTCAAGGTCTTAGAGTTACAGAGAGTAAGAAAGTGCAGAGAGGAATGGGAGTGCACGGGACATAATCAGCCGGGTTTAGAGGAAACAGAAAGCAAGGAATGTCACCAGACTAAGAAGATGCTCCCAAACTGGGGCAGGAGAGAGGGAGAGAGAGAGAGAGAGAGAGAGAGAGAGAGAAGGTGGAGGGAGGGCGTTATAACGTTATCTATATATTTTTAGCCTAAATATCCTAAATAGATTCCCCAAAAAAACCTCTGGGCTTTGGGGAGAAGGACAGTAATAGGGCAACGTATTTTAAAAAATAAGAACTTTTTCGGTATTGAAATAGCAATCAGGTAGTTTTTGTTTAGTTTTGAACGAGAATAGAAAACAATGATCTGTTTTGCTTCCCACTGACGGAGATCATTTCTCTCCAAGCCTTCATATGCGTGTCAAATCTTTAAAAACTGATCTTAAACAATGGCCCAAAGAAGATGTGGTGAGATGGTGAACTAGCTGGAAACCCTTTATTTTTCATCACTACTTATTTTAGCTAGCTTCTTAATGGTTCCTCTAATGCAGCGGTCTCCAACCGGTGGTCCACGGGCCACTGGTGGTCCGTGAGGTCCAAAACGTTGGTAACCACTGTCCTAATAGGCTGGGCGTGTGCTCATGTGTGTGTGTGTGTGTGTGTGTGTGTGTGTGTTCCCATGATTCCAGTAAGTGAAGGCTCCCTGGGTGACGTAACCCTCTACTAGCAGTTAAACCAGAGACAAGGGCATCATCTTCTCAGAGGAACAGAATGTGTCTCTGTCTCCCTGGGAGATTTCTCCCCGACTTGCCTGACGGATGAATTCTGTATATTAATATACTGGCTCGGAATTGTTTTTTCACTGAGGAAATTTCTCTCCTTCCAGGCACCAGAAGCTAATTTAAACCAGTTCCTGTGAAGACCCAGAAGGTATACAAAGTTTTTTTTCCTCTTGCATTTTACAAGGCAAAGGAAATACGAGACAGACGTAAGATACATTTTATTGTCTCTGTTGTGCATGGGACTGCATTCCGGAGGAAATGGGAGTCCAAAGTTTGGAATTCACAGAGTCTTGTCAAGGGTGAGCTCTACTGTAGACACTCCTGACTTTTCCTGGAGCTGAGTCAAAGCAGCGAAGGTCTTGGCATTTCCTAAAAGCAGGGCTCCAGGCCAGGCAGGCATTTCCTTCCCCACCCCCCGGCTTTACTGAGCCGTAACCAAAACTAAAATTGTATGTATTTAGAGTGCTTGTTCTAGATATGTGAAATACGCGGTTGGTATTTTAATAGGGATTGCACTGAATCTATAGATTGCTTTGGGTAGTATGAATATTTTAATGATGTTGATTGTACCAATCCATGAACACGGTATGTTCTTCCATTTGTTTATATCTTCCTCTATCTCTTTTTTTCAACATCCTGAAGTGTTTCCAGTACAGGTCTTTTACCTCCTTGGTTAAGTTTATTCCTAAGTTTACTCCAAAGTATCTTGATTTTTTTGTTGTTGTTGCATTGGTAAATGGGACTGATTTTTTAGTTTTTCTTTCTGGAAGCTCATTATTGGTATATAAAAACGCCATCGATTTCTGTGTGTGAATTTTGTATCCTGCTCCAATGCTGAATTCGTTCATTTAAAGTGCACTGGTTAGGGGCAACTTGATGTTTTGGTAAACTTATGCAGTGTGAGTCAATTGCCACAACCAAGCTAATGAACACACGCACCACCTCATATAGTTATCGTCTCCTTTGTTTTTTCTATGTGTGCCTATAGGGTGAGAATATTTCAGACCTCCCCTCTCTGCAAATATCACCTGCTTTTCCTTTAAGGACTTCCAGCCCTGGAAGCTGCCTTGTCACCAACACCCTCCTTCCCTTTGGAAACAGGATCCCTCTGGTTTCAGGTCCCCTTCCTGAACTGAGTCCATCTTTTCTTTGACATGTGAATATTTCATGTCTTCGGTGAGCATCAGGGTTCCTACTGGTCTTTTGCAGAAGGCACAGCTCTTACAAAATTTGAATCACCATATTAATATTGTTGACCTAGGAAGTCAAAGATGCAACCGAGGGGAAAACAAATGTCCTTTTCTTGAACATATCTGCCGTAAATGTGGCCGGTGGTATTCAGTAACATCACAAAACAAATACATTGGTTTCCAATGAGGCAAAAGGGTATTTCCCCATAACCACCCCCCACAGGAAGAAAAGCAGACCCAATCCATTATTTTGGTTAAACCCAATATGTGAAAATCTGCTTTTTCACAAACTGTAGAAATAGTGCCTACATCTTGAACAGAGCAAACAGACACCCTCTATTCTAAGAATGAGTTCTGCTCCCTTTCTCTGCCATTCAGTCATCCTATCAGGCTTCCCAAAGCTGAAATATCTCAGAAGTCTCTTATTTCATTGGCATGTGGACTCTCAAAATATATTTGACATTTTCATTTCCATCTTCTATTTAAATTAGGTCAACATTGGTTGACTGCTTGTGGCAGCATTTTTATTAAGCTCACAAATGCTAGATTTATACGATCCAAATCTAGGTGATGGAATTATGTTGTTTATTAATTGAAAGAACCTGGATAAGTTACTTAGCCACCTGGAGCCTCAGTATCCTAGTCAGTAAAATGGGAATAAGAAGAAGTAGAAAAGGATCTAACTCAGAGAGTTGCTGGATGAATAAAGGTGATATTTATAAAGATCTTAAAGGAGGGTTTCACCCTTCAGGAGAGATTCATGGGGAGGGGTGAGACACAAATGGGTAAGCAGATCCTTGTGAGGGCCATTCTACAAGTACACAGAACAGACTATTGGACAACAGAGAAGGAAGTCAATTTCACTGGGGGGATCAGGAAAAGCTTCCTGCAGGGGACACTGCTAAGGCTTTGAAGAATGAGGTGGGTGGTGTTTGGGGGGAGGAAAATGGAGAAGGGTCTGGGTACAAAAGGCAGCAAGATGGCAAAACCTGTCCCTGGAACAGAGCAGAGCCCTGGCCATAATAATGCGGAAATAAAGGGAAGCCTGATGAGAAGTCCATGTGCCCTCAAAGCAGTGGTTGGCATCTCTCCTTTTAAGTGATCATCACTTGGAGGTCTGTATGTCCCCCAAAGCCTCTGAATATGTGTGCTGAGCCCATGCTGTCATTTAAAAAGCAGAATGAGTTGGGGGCTGAAGGGCACTGTGTCATCCCAACAAGAAGAATAACATTTGGATCTAACTGTGTCATCCATGCTCTTATTGTAAAACAACTTGTTCTAACAACACCAACAGCAAAGGAGAGCTCAGAGGTCAGCTGACCAGACCCAGCGCTTCCTCCCTGACACATTGGTTTCAACCTCTGATTCATGAAACCCTCTGAGTTTCTTTCTGTGGCATGCTCTGCTTCTCCACCAGCCTGACTCATTTCATCTGACTGGGTCCACTCTCCCCCTCCTTGGCACGCCTCTTTCTGCTGCTGAATAAATAAATCATCCTGGGATGTGTCCAGGAGGAAGATTTTCATAGGAAAGTTCCATCTGCAGCCCGCCCCTCCTGTGTTCAGGCTGGGTTCTCAGGCGCCCAAGGAGGAAGAATTGGGGAAATAGAGAGGTGTCTTCCTCTGCCAAGTTGACTAATATGGTCATTAGCACAGGCGACTTGGGGCTATGCCCACAGAGAGAGAACACAGCTCCACACACACCTCCTCTGGGGTCGACAGGAACCTGCCTCCCTCCCCTCCCAGCCCAGGCCCAGTCCGCTCTCGCTCCTCTAGTTAAGAAACTTCAATACAGCTGGCGAGGCTGGCGAGGCTGCTGGGTCCTACATCCTGCATGGAATGTAGGAAGAGGCAAGCTGCATTCCCTTCTCAGGGATGTCATTCCTGGGATGGCTTCATTAAGATCTAGGCAACTACAAAACGGAGTAGTTGTTGTTGGGGGGTGGGGGGGGGGCGGCGAGAGGTACTTTGGCCCTAACTTCTGGGCCCACTACTCTGGGAGACCTTTACAGTTAAATTAATTAATCTACCAACTGGGTTAAAAATAGAATCACCCTTCCTTCTATTTAAAATTGAGTGTTTACTGTGGTTGCCTTTCTTGGGGGTGGGAGAATACACCTCTAAGGGACTAGCGTCCAAGGGGTCATTCCCAGGATGTGTTCATCCAGAAATCTACTGGTCGGGGATGTGGAAAAACGTTACAGGCTTCTTCCCGCTTCTGGGATTCTCCGTGTTAAGGCCCGTGTTGCGTGCAAACCAAAATCCTGTGCGTGGAAAAGGAAGATTTAACAAGAAAAGAATTTCTGGGACACGGTGGCACGGATATACGTAGCTGGCCACCGAGAGCTAGTCTTGCCCTAAGCAGTCGGTAGGATGGAGCCTGTCTAGGCCCGGGCAGGGGACATCGCTCGCTCCGCTGCTCCGAGGGCAGAGGGGCGGAGGGCGAGGCGGGTCATTTAGGCTTCACGGGAGCAGAGCGCAAAAGCGCCCAGAGCCTGACGTCATCGGCCATCAGCTGACTGTGCTCAGGGCCCGGGCTCCGCCGCCTGCAGTCGCAGACGCAGAAGTGGCGGCCACCACGGCTGGGCCACATTCAGCCTGGGCTCGGGACTGCGGCGGCGGCACTAGCCCTGGGACTCGGCACCTGGGGCGCCGCTCTGCAGGCGCGGACGCAGACACCGGGCGCCCTCGGCGGCACCTCGGTCCCTCGGAGCATCCCAGGGGTTTTGGCTGCATCCCGGCGCCTGAGCCCAGCGGGCGGGCAAGCGGGCGCTGGAAACGCCTTCCTGCGTCCTCCTCCGGGCCCCCTCCCGGGCCCAGGGAGAGCCTCCACC
>NW_006282874.1:3129066-3129770 GCF_000327345.1 Myotis davidii
TGCCAGGTCCCTGCCGCCCCCCCACCCCCAGCTCCGGGGGCGTGGCTTGGCGCGAGGGCGGGGGAGTCTCCTCGGGTGTCTGAGCAATCTGACAGGTCTCCCAATTCCTGCCGCCGCCGGCGCCCACCGCGCGCTCCGCTCCTCGGCGGATCCCTGGATCTGGAGGCATCTCCGTGACTTCCCCGCGGCCTCGGGCTTCCCTTCACGCCCGAATCTTACGCCGCAGCACCCACTCGGCCTCGGGTCTGGTCTTGGATCCGCACGGATGACTTCTCCCCGTTCTCCGGGCGGCTGGCTTTGGGGCCCTCCCCACTTTTTCCAGCCCCCGCCTCCCGCTGCTCCCGGCTCCGGGCCGAATGGACTCCAGAGAGCGCCGTGAAGGGCATGGGAACCGTGAGCTGCACCTCCTCGCAAGCACAGCTGGCGGGGTGGACCTCGTCTTATTGCCGCGACTGGGACCCTGAGACCCTCGCCCCGCCCGGAGGGATGCGTGGGGCCGGAGCCAGCCCTGCTCCGTCAGTCCTCGCTCAGGAAGTAGAGGCAGCCAGAAACGATGAGCCCAGAAGGGAGACTCAGCACACCCCCTCCTCCAAATTAACTGTTTGGTGACTTGTTAGCGCGGAAGCTTCCACCTCTCCAACCCGCCAGCCGGGCACCCAGTCCTCCCCCTTCGTTGCCCCCGCCCCCGGCTCCGCCCCGGCTCC
>NW_006282874.1:3129873-3130338 GCF_000327345.1 Myotis davidii
TAGAAAGCAAAGGCTGCGCCAAGACAGGGAGCCGAGAACCGGCCTAGAAGCCCAAGCCCTGGAAGGGTGCTGCGTGGCCCAGAGCCCCGCGGCTTCTGCGGACGGATAGCCGCCGCTGCCGCTCACCCCAGCTGCGCGGGTCGGCGGGAGGGCGGTGCGCCAGGACGCGGGGGTCGGTGGCGATCTTCCAGGCGCCCTTGGCCCCGGGCGCACTATGACCTGACCTGCAGGGGGCCTCCTGCTCTGGACTCCTGCCACCGGGTGGCCGGGACCAAGGGCTCCACGCCAAGCTCCTACAAAGCCGCCTTCGGGTCTTCAGGAGCCCCCTCCCCCAGCCACCTCCCTCGGGCTCTGCGCCTCCTCCCTGCGGCCCGGCGTCATGGAGCTCTCCGATGTGCGCTGCCTCGGCGGCAGCGAGGAACTCTACACCATCCACCCCACGCCCCCGGCCGGCGAGGGAGGGAG
>NW_006282874.1:3130407-3131420 GCF_000327345.1 Myotis davidii
ATTCACGGGCACCGGGGCGGCGGCGGGAGCGGGGGCTCCGGCAAAGGCTCGGACCCTGCGGGCGGAGGCCCCAACCACCACGCCTCGCAGCTGTCCGGCGACTTGGCGCTCCCCCTGTATTCGCTGGGCACCTCGGAGAGAGCGCACGGCACGAGCGGCACCAAAGTCTTCCCTGAACGCAGCGGGAGCGGCAGCGCCAGCGGCAGCGGGGGAGGGGGTGACCTAGGGTTCCTGCACCTGGACTGCGCCCCGAGCAACTCGGATTTCTTCCTCAATGGGGGCTACAGCTACCGAGGGGTCATCTTCCCCACCCTGCGCAACTCCTTCAAGTCACGGGACCTGGAGCGCCTCTACCAGCGCTATTTCCTGGGCCAGAGGCGCAAATCCGAGGTGGTGATGAATGTGCTGGACGTGCTGACCAAGCTCACCCTCCTGGTTCTCCACCTGAGCCTGGCCTCGGCGCCCATGGACCCGCTGAAGGGCATCCTGCTGGGCTTCTTCACGGGCATCGAGGTGGTCATCTGCGCCCTGGTGGTGGTCAGGAAGGACACCACTTCGCACACGTACCTGCAGTACAGCGGCCTGGTCACCTGGGTGGCCATGACCACCCAGATCTTGGCCGCGGGCCTTGGGTACGGGCTCCTGGGCGATGGCATCGGCTACGTGCTCTTCACGCTGTTCGCCACCTACAGCATGCTGCCGCTGCCGCTCACCTGGGCCATCCTGGCGGGCCTGGGCACTTCGCTGCTGCAGGTGGTCCTCCAAGTGGTGATCCCCCGACTGGCGGTCATTGCCATCAACCAGGTAACTCTTGCCTGCCTCGCTCTTCCCCTGGGTGGTGTGGAAATAGCGTTCTGAGAGGCAGGTGGCCTGCTCACTTGAGTCCCCTCCCTGGGGTGGGCCCAGGGCCTTGTACCTGGGAGGTCCTGGTCCTGGGTGTTACTGGGTGGCATTTCTCTTCCTAGAGGAATTGGAACTAAAACCTCTAAAGTTTCTGTCAACACCCTGCCCTC
>NW_006282874.1:3131473-3133906 GCF_000327345.1 Myotis davidii
CATCCCTGACATCAGCCAGGAAGCCAGCGTCTTCCTACTCCGCACACCTCCCCGGGGTCAGTAGTCTCTGGAGCAGGAGGCAGGGGGGAGGAGAAGCACCCAGTTGAGAAGGTGACCCATTTCCTACCAGCTTGGCTCTGAGAGTCCCGGCAGGGAGTGCTAAGGGACTCTGTGATTCAGAGCTGGGCTGCTGTGTATCTTCGGGCCGCACATCCTCAATGCTCGGAGGAATCAACGTTTGCTAAGCACATACTAATTGCTGGTGCTGGAACCCGACTTCTGTCATCTCACCCCATACTGCAGACAATCCTATGACACACATTTATCTGAGAATTCTTGATTGCTTTGGGGGCCTACTGATGATGTCTTCTTTGCAGAAGCCACCCCAATACTCAATCAGTCAACCTTGAGAATTGGGGCCAAGGTGGGTGTCATTGACCAAGAAAGCAAGTTTTGCTTAATTGAAAAGGAGCATATTAATGCAGACAGTTTGAAATATTTAGATGGAACCTGACCCTTCAGGTCCCTTTCTCCCGCTTTATTCCGCTGTTTCCCTATTAAATATGGATGTGTTTAGGTGAACAAAGTTCCCATTGTCTGTGAATGAGAAGGTAGACAGTGCCTCTATTGTTTCAGCTCATTAGAATCAATAGATAATTTATGGTCTGGCACTTTCTTTGCCAAATGTCTGGTGGTAACAGGAGACTGGGTTTGGGGGCTTCTGGATAAAGATGAGGGGAACACATCAGGGGAAGTGTTTTCCCATAGAAGGCTGGTGACAGGTGCTGGCCGCTCGGTGAGTCCCTGCTCTAGCCTCGGGCTCTGTGCCACTTCTGCTGTACCTGAAGCTTAAAAACTCCTCCTCCGTGTGCCAGCTTTGAACAGATGGTTCATAAGATAAGCTGGTACAACACCTCTGAAAATTGCTCATGATTTGTAGAGCGCTGGCACCGTGTGAGTAGTTGACCCATGGTTGACCTTCTGGGCTTCTGGCAGTTTAGGATTCTCTCCCTTCTCCGATGGCTCTGTCTGCATTGCTCAGGCTAGTCATCTGGTTGGCAGTGTTTATAGTGCTTCCTGAAGGGTCCCTGTGTAGAGCAACGAGTATATAAAGTGTGTGGCCATGGTCCTCAGGCATGAGATGGGGCCATGAGAGCCTCGGTTAGTAGGGGATGACTGGCTGAACTTTTCTAATTAAAGACAATAATGAAAGTTGTATCAAAATGACCAGGAACCTTAATACCTCCTTGTGATAAAGATTCAATTTTGGATTGTATAACATTATATTTTAACTGTGTTTCTCAATCCTGTTTGTACATGGATCTGAATTGAATCTCTCATGTTCTTCCAAGTTTTCTCATTATTGTTTTTGCATTTTTGTTACCATACCTAACCATCAGATCTCTGTTCCCTCTCCTCCCTTTCCCCCTTCCCATCCTCTCCTTTTGTCCTCTCGTCTTTCTTTCCCCATCTCTTTTTTTCTCTATAGGTTGTTCTCACAATACAGCATAGCTATTTGGTCACGTGCAGAAAATTCCATTATAAGCTACTGCTTTTTCATACACTAGCCTTCCTCGGGACGCGTTACCAAAAGATTTCATCCAGTCGGCTTGGAATAGTATTTGGAAAAACACATCCTAAGTGGCAAAAGATGAATATTTTCTAAGTTCTAAGTATAGAGACACTTTTCATGCCAAATGAATCCAGAAAGTAAATTTTGGCTCCATATTTGTTTTATATTCTACTCAAATACTACCAGATGGCAGGAGATTAAAAATAACCCCAACATGTCTTCCCACACCCACCTCATCATAAACAATCCTACACTGTGAAAGCCAAGGTCCTGGTACATACAAACCAAGTTCATCAAACTTTCTGTTTAAGGAGGAGTTGTGGATGAACTACAATTTCTAAGTTGAGTCACCTTTCACCTAACAATCTGAGCGCTATCCTTCCCTTTAGGTGCTGAAAGAGCCTTTGTGGCTTTGGCCACAAAACGTTTTCCTTTGGCGCCCTCTACAGGCCCAAGCTTCTTTCTTAGATCCTGCAGAGGGATGAAGATGAAGTGTAATCGCTTTAAAAATTAAAAATAAAAATCTGTGATTTTTGAATAGGCACTGTTTGGTCTTCCCTGCTTGGGTGTGGCAAAAGTAGGTTTACAGTTGTGAGTATGTGAAACACAGTTTATTCTTGTATCATTATTTATTCATTATTTTCCATAAGAACAACCCAAGCCTACTTTTGCCCCACCTTCTACAAGGCACACTTAAAACCTGCCAACAGCCTCTCGTAGCAACTAGAATAAATCCTAACCCCTTACCATGGCCTCCTTGAGCCTCTGTGAGCTGGCTGCTGCTTCTCTATCTTTCTTTCTCTTCTCTTCTTCAGGTTCCAAATACTGTCCACATTCTGTTCCTCAGATATCCCAAGCTC
>NW_006282874.1:3134216-3146186 GCF_000327345.1 Myotis davidii
TTTTCCCAGGTCCTCACGTGACTGATGCATTCTCATTATGTCATTCACTCCCTAGTGCGTGGTGTGTCTTACTTTCTCCAGAGCACATCCACTATCTGAAATCATCTTACTTGTTTATATGTATGGTGTTTCTTCCCCTGCCTCCACAACCTCAGAAGGTAAACACCATGTAAGGGCAAAGGCCTTGTCTGTCCTGTTCACTACTTTATCCTCAGCACCTAGAAAATCCCCGGCACATAGTAGGTACTCAACAAACAGTCACTAAGTAAACAAGGCTAGTCATTGCGCAGACAATATTATAAAATATCCAAGTCCCCTGACGTGTTGGTGAAGGCTTTCTACACACATGTAAGTTGTATCTGCGTAAGACAGCCTTTTACACATAAATACCTTTGAAGAAATCAAAGCTCAAAACCAATTCTTTACTTTTACACAATATTTCATATGTATCTAAGTGCCTTTACATACATGTTCACATCTAATGATGACAAACAGATGGGATCATCCTTCATTTTCATTTCAGAGAAGAACTGCCTGATTCTTAGAAACTTTACAGGGATGTCCCAAGGGTGAGGACCCGACAGGTGCTGAGCGCAGGACTGAAATCCTAGCGCTGGTACCAGTCCTTCTTCGGGAACCTTTAGAGGTTGGTCTTCTGAACACCTAAGTGCCGAGATGGGTCAAGAGTGAGGGGCACCGGTTTCACCACTCAAGAGAGTCACACCCATACAACACCCGAATCAGCATTTAGTGGGAAGGGCAAAGGGAAATGAATTGCTAGGAGTGGACCCTTTGCCGCAAGCTCATGGTCATAGTTCTCAACTGGATCAATTTTGACCACTGAAGGCCATAAATACTGCAGTGTCCTCTTCCTCTACACCAATCTCGATTCCCATGAACAGAACGGTCACATTTAACTTCGCATTTTCGAGAAGCACCAAGTGAGAACAAGTCCCCAATCAGAAAACCTGAGCAGCCGTTTCACTTTCCTGAAGATGCCATTTCGAAAAGTAACCCATGAGCCAGCGATGGGCCTCCTTAATCCAAGCTATGAGGACCCCCTTCTCCCCTTTCCGTCCTGGAGGGAATCAGAGCTGTGGCTTGGTAGGGTAATGACCAAGCTGTAAATCTCTGCAGACTCCCTGTGTGAAGGAGGCAGAGTCCTGTGTTCACTGGGATCAGCATGTGCTTTCCACTGAGGATACGAGAGGGGACCGAAAAGGGGCCACCCAGGAGGGGCCTCGCCATCAGCGAAGAGATGGTTTGTGTTTTCTCCACTCAGTGAACAGAGAAGTTCACTCAAGTCATGGACTTCCCATTCAAACAAGAGATTGCTGTCCAGGGCAGATGTGATGACCCATATATTTTCTAGGTTCCAAGTGGCACTGGAAATACTGAGGAAACCAGAAGGTTCAATGCCAAGTTTAAAGGGCTCCTATTTTGCGTCCCCTGACAAAGCTCAGCTATAGGTTACACCAGGGCTGTAGTGATGCCTCACCCATTTCAAGTTAAATCAGCCCCAGGTATGTGATGGAAACTAATAATACTAGTACCGATGTCCAGAGTCTCTAAGACACAGATTTTCCCACATTTTAAGTAAATTGTTTATCCTGCTTGCTCAATATACCGACCTGAAGATTCATTACAAAATGACATTACATGTACAAATAAAATATTAATGATGAGGCTATATTTGCTAGGTTCTTTCACGGGGTAGATAAATTCTAAGCACTGTTGCTATAATTAGCGTTTTTCTCTATTTTAATTTCTGGTGACAACATTATGAGCCACCTAACATTTGAAACTCATTTTGTTCTCATTCTTCAGCTCATTAGTGATACAATAGTGAAAATCATTTCGTTATTGGAAAACTGAGAGGCAGCAACAGGAACCAGAAAGATTGCTGCTTTATGCTTCCCTCTGGGGGATTCTAAAATGTGAAAGCTTGTGGCTAATTAATCTTCTGTAACCTCTTGGTGAGGTAGATAAGCAGACGCGTCAGAGAGGAGGTGATTTCTCCAGGATAACTCAGAGCAAAGGCAGCCAGGTATGCAAGTCCAGGTTAGTCAGGGCTCAAGGTCACTGTCAGATCTGAATTTCCCATGCAGCACTGTCTTTCCTGTCTTACATCCATCGAACAGTAGAGACTAGAACCAGAAAAGTGCTAAGTAAATCATGATCATTAAACTTGACTAATAGTAAGAGATATTTAGCTTATCATTTGGCCTTTTAAAAATCCTTTGGCAAGGAAAATGTCTTTTTTGTACTAGGCAATGTGGTGGCTGATGGTATGACTAGGTGGGGGTTAGGAGAGAAGCAAACTTTACATATGCTTTCAAGTGCATTTCTGGTCATTTGAGTATAGGATTGACTTCCCAGTAAAGATTAAGTAAGTATAACAGAATTACCAACATCTCTTCCCCATTGGTATAATTTAAACATAAGCACGCATTGTATGTTCTTGGTGAATGTCTGCCAAATCAAATCAAATAAGGGAATTGGCCCTGCTGGCGTGGCTCAGTGGTTGAACGTTTACCTATGACCCAGGAGGTCACGGTTCAATTTCAGGTCAGGGCACATGCCCAGGTTGCAGGCTTGATCCCCAGTAGGGGGCGTGCAGGAAGCAGCTGATCGATGATTCTCTCTCATCATTGATGTTTCTATCTCTCTCCCTCTCCCTTCCTCTCTGAAATTGTGTGTGTGTGCGTGTGTGTGTAATTGTATATGCCTTAGCATACTGCAAATGACATGTAATTGAAATCATTCCAATTTGGTAGCTGCTATCAAGGTAAAAACTCACTTCACAACACACAAATATCCATGATATGCGAGCACCTCACTAGCTATGGTGTGTGCATCTTTTAAAGCCCAAATCTCTCCATCCCTGTACATTTCCCGTAGCCAGTTCGTATAGGCTTAAAACAAAGAACTGCCTCCCCCCAGCCTGTCTGAGGAAATGACTTTCAAAAACGGGTTTGAGTGTCAACATCCCCCAGAGATTCCTCTGAATGCCCAGAAATGGAAATATTCTCTCTTATGTGTGAAAAATACCAGAGCCTATCCTTTCTGGTTCTGTCTTTCCTTCCTTTTCTTCCCCTCACGCCCCGCCCCCCGCCACCTTTGGGGTGGGGGTGGATAGAGAGTAGCTTCGCAAAGGATATTTTTAATGACTTCTCAAACCACCTATTAGATCCACTCGTCCTGTTCTTTAGACACCTGTGCCCTGAAGTTGCAAACAGACTCGGTGTCTGATTGAGAGAGAGCTGTGACATGATTGTGAGGTGCGTGCCTTGCAAGACTGGCTTATGAATGCGTGTTCCTTCCTGCCCAGTGATGTCATGTGCCCGGCCTCGGCGGGCCGGACATCATCAGAGTGGAACTGGGAGGACTCCGCTCGGGGACTGCAATGTCACGCTAAGTAGGACAAATGCAGGAGTCATAGCTACACCTTGATGATTGATGGCACTTTCAGAGCGCAACAACAACAGGAAGTGAAAGCAAGCCTAGGAAGAGGAAAGATGTTTTTAAAGTTTATCCCAGACCCCGTGCTGCTGGCACTGTGTCATCAAAGGACACTATGACCATCGTGCTGCTGTGACATTTCACTGTTGTCTAAATATTTCTTCGGATGCTAATTTATTCATCTCACAAGGGTGTCTATTTCAGTGGGCCCCACATGTGTTTATTTTCAGGGCCTAAGAGACATGGACAGCCTGCATCTCAAACCTTTCCTCTCACCCACAAACGGGCACGGTATTGATTCCCTGGGAGGCCGGCGGGTCCAGACCAGGTAGTTGGACAACCTAGGCGTCCACTTGGCATATTGATTGGGAAGCGTGTTCTTTGCTTTCTCTGGGCTGGAATTCAAGGCAAAAGAAACTGAAGGCTGGTGAATTTCTGTGATCTATCCGCTTGAAGCTCAGCGTGCAAGGGAATGGGTTCTGTAGATAACTCCTTCCCCCACCCCCATTTTCTTGGGGCTTGAGTCTAGGACCACTGCTTTAGCCCGCCGGTCCCTACAGAGCAGCGGAAGCCAGAATCACCTGCCCTGTGTCTCCCTGGGAGACGCACTGGATTTACACCCTCAGATGATACCCTGTGAGTTTTGTTTATGAAGGACTATTTTAAGAAGCCAGCTTTTCTCACTGCGAGATTTTTCACAGTCTGCCCTGCAGGGGAGAGGAGGAATGCAGAGGAGATTAATTAACCACTGAGGTGCCAGCCATTCCCAGGGAGGCCTGGCCACATTCTGGTAGGAATAAAGGCCATTCCACTGGCAAATGCAACTATGGGACCACCTTCTCAACCAATGAGCTGGGACTGTAACTCAGTGTCATGCCCCAGAACCTGCAATACATTGTTCCGTTGATATCTCTGCATTGGACCGGGACTGGGCATGTCTGGTTTGGTATTTGAATTTCATTGACCTAGATCCCATATTGAATATGTGCCATACCTTGCTCATTCATAGTTACATGGGGTTTTCTATCCCTTCCATCCCACTTTCTGACTTTTTTGCCTGAACTCTTTGTTCGAAGCCTCAGATGCTCCTAAATCGGGAAAATGATAAAATTATTCAGGATGAGACATGGAGCTCAAGGTGAAATTAAATCATATTAATGTTTGGGGTTTTTAAAATGAGTTGAGTTGTTAAAACTGCCATCTCTGTGTAAGTTGCTACTGGCATACAATTTCCACATGAATCAAGAGCTATTTTTTGAACCATTTTTTAAACAGCACATCCTTGTCCTGTGTCAGCCGGTTTTCCAGTTGACCGGAGTTAACCATTTCAGAATATTTTCTACTTTTGTGTGTGACTACATGCTGAGCCCACAGGATTGCTTGGGAAAGAGGCACGGCCAAGGATTAGGGAATGCGTTAGCAAAGCGCTCGTGCTTCTTTAACTCAGACCTGGGGAGAAGAAATGCAGCGTGAGGAATGGAACAGAACAGGACCCCCAAACAGAGAGGACATGGGGAGCCTGGGGATAGAAGGGATATAGAAGAGATATGATGGGTATCTTCAAATATCTGGGGGCGCTGCCATGATGAAGACAGACCAGTTATGTCATTTGTGTCCTGCAGAACAGAATGAAGACCAAGGGTGGTCGCGATAGCATCCGAGACTTCGGTTCATCTAAAGCTGAGGTTTTGTAACAAACAGACCTGCCCCCAGGGGCTGCGTTTTGAAGGGATGAGCTCCCTGATCAGGGATTACTCATAGGGAAGCTGCACAGCAGTCCACAGGGATGGCTCAAAGGAGATTCCCATACAAGGAGATCTTTTCCTCAAGGTCAGTTGAAAGCCACTGGCTGCCTCTCCAAGCCATCATGGTCACTTGGCAGGCAGGAAAATGGAGAGAACAAAGAACGAGGTGGCCACAAGGCCTTTGCCAACCAAGTCATCTGCCCTTTTATTTATATATTTTTATTGATAACAGAGAGGAAGGGAGAGGTAAAGAGAGATAGAAACATCAATAATGAGAATCATTGACTGGCTGCTTCCTGCACGCTCCCCCCACTGGGGATCAAGCCTGCAACCCAAGCATGTGCCCTCATCGGGAATAGAATTGTGACCTCCTGGTCGATGCTCAACCACTGAGCCATGTCGGCCGGACTCAGCTGCCCTTTTAGGTGCCCCTCTGGAATCCCTGTCAAAAAACGTCGGCTTATATTTTGGGAACCAGAATTCTGACAGTAGGCCACTCCATCCACAAGAGAGAATGGCAAAGAATGGATCACATTTCACTGCCCCCAAAAAACTTGGGATTGGTTAGGAAGAAGGGGAGGAGACTGAGAAGGTAGATTATTCCACAGATATCTGTTGACTGCCTGTTGGGCTCTGGGTTCTGTGTACTCAATGGTCAAAGGCAGTTGCTGCATGAGGCTGGTACTTGAATGGACTGGGGAGGGAGTTTGTGACTGGCGCAGAGGTGGCAGGTTTGTGCCTGTCTCTTCAAATCCATCTGGGACACAGAATTCAGTCAATATTTTATGTCAGGGCAGGTCTTGGGCTGCTTTTAGCACAGATCGCTAAAGCATGAAAAATCAAAGCTGCAGTAGATATTTTAAAGGAAACATCAGACTCTAAAAGATACTGTAGATGGTTGTGTAATGTGAGGAATAGAAAGGGACCCCAGGGAAGGGCTATGATGCCAGTTATTTACCCATCACCTATGACTGAATGCACGCCAACCCTGAGGACCAGAGACATGGCGTGAGGGCGTGCCTGCCTCGGGGTCGGAGAAGAGCAGGCTGGCCTGTGGCTCCGGCATGCCCATCGCTCTGTTTTCACAGTGACCCCCGCTAAAAGCTGACTAGCTTGCCCTGGAGCTCCAGGCAACCCATCCCCACGCAAGGTGGGCAGACCTGGCACTTAGGAAAGGCTCAGATTCCTCTCCTGGGCACTATACTCTGCCCTTCCCCCATCAGAGAAATGCCATGATATTCCCATGTGCCTACCAGGCTATGAGTCGCTGGAGGGCAAGGATTTTGCCTTGCTCATCTCTCGGTCTCTAGCACCTGGCATAGCACCTGGCACATGAGGAGCTCTGAATACCATTCCTTTAAAAAATTATATTTTTACTATTGATTTCAGAGAGGAAGTGAGAAAAGAGAGAGAAACATCAATGGTGAGAGAGAATCATTGGTAGGCTGCCTCCTGCACACCCTACACTGGGGATTCAGCCTGCAACCCGGGCATGTGACCTGACCGGGAATTGAACCGTAACCTTCTGGTTCAAAGGTCGATGCTCAAACACTGAGCCACGCTGGCTGGGCTGAATACTGTACTTTTAAATGAATGGAATGAATGAATATTACCTGATCATCTCCTTCCCTCCTGACCACCCCCAATGCACACAGTCACATAGTCATCAACAGATGACTGAAAAACCAGTGAAAGAACAGAAATCAGTTTCTCAGGTCAATACAGGCAGAAGTGCACCAAAAGTTATTCCATGAAGTGTCTTGGGCTGAAAGCCACAAGCTGAGATTTTGCTGCACGGGTTAAGGACGTTATAGCAGATAACATGAAGACAAACTCCAGTGATTATCCAGATTATTTAAGTCAAAAAAAAAGTAGGAGAAGAAGAAAAGATAAAAAGAAAGGGAAAAATGCGGACCTACATTATTCATAGATGTTTGTCCATTGCTGAAAAGTTTAAATAGACCCAGCCCATCCATCCAAAATACAATCCAAGTACTAACACAGGTCTTACCCTCTCACTGACTTCTTTCGTGGTTCTTTAGCTCTCTGGCGCTGAATCCCAACACCAGCACCTCACTCAGGCCTTGGCTTTGTGGGATACCAAGAAAATGCTTCTTTGACCTGACCTCTCAGTGGTGCCCCCTTCTGGTCGCCAGTGGATGTTCACCCACTGACCTCACAGGGGTCCAGCTGTGAGCCAGAGGTGCCCCTACCTTCCAACTTGACACTACACACCAGCAGCATGGCTGGTCTGCCTCACTCCTGAGAGCAAGACATTGAACGAAACCCATTGACTTTGCGGGGCATAGTAACTGGATGATAAATGAGTCCACCGTTTCCCACAGCTTAAAACCTACCCCATAAAGAACAGGTCGTGCCCTAACCAGTGTGTCTGAAGACTGCCTATAAGCAGAATGAAGCCTCATTTTGGATATGGGAGCCCAGTGCAGTTAACTAGCGCAGACTTTGGGAAGTCCGAAACAAGGTTATGGTGTAAGTCTTCTGTCTTCAGTTTTATGAATCATTATTCTACTTAGTTCATTTTTCTATGGTCAGTTCAAGAAACAGAATCAAAATCAACAAGAGCAAATTCTTTTTTTTCTAAATTCAAAGTCAAACATCCCCCCAAACTTGGGTGAGCCTCCCTAGCCTATTGGCGGCGGGCAGCTCATTTAAGAACAGGTCATGGCCAGACAGTCAATGTCAAATGAACAGAGTCCTCCCTTCTTTACTCATGAGAAAGAGACAAATGGAATTAAGTGCTTTTAAGCCAATTGACATGGAACCTGACCTGCTACGACCTTGAGACAAAGTGCTTCCCGAAACTGTGCGCCCTAGGCACCCAGCTGGCCTCACCCTAGCCCTGGCCCTGGTTTATGTTTAAGAGGAAGAACCTGACTGGGACTGAGAGGAGGGGGTGTTTCTTGGTTAAGACCTGAAGGAGGAAGAGGGGCTATCAGGTAAGAATGGAATTATGGGGTCCTCTTCTGTTTCTATCGCTAACCCACGTGCTCTCTAAGGACAGGCACTGTCCCTTTGTGAATTCCTGGAATACACACGGCACATCACAAGGGACGCTCATGGAGAGGCTTGTTGAGTACATGACTGAACAGTCATCCCAGCATCAACATTGCTGCTTCCTTTTTAGAGCGAGGACACTGACCCTGAGTAGTTACATCATTTCCCCTGGGCCGAACGGCTGAGAAAGGATTCCAAACCACATCTGTCTCATTTCAAAGCCACCCCTCGATATGATGGTCTTTTAAGGCCACTTTATCTCAATTAACTCTGCTAGCTTCAGAGGCAATGAGTTTAAAGTCATGAAGAACAAGAAAAGTGAGATTAGTATTCCAAATAGTAGCCAGGCTTACAATAATGCTATTGCACTATGGAGACGGGGCAGCACCCTGTATTGAAAATAGCACCCCGTCATCACTGGAGGACTGACCTTGGACTTTACATCCAACGCGATGCAACTCTGTATAGACCCATCCACCTGTTGTGGCCACGAACTGAATTCCCGCAGCTCTAAAATCCTATCCCTGGGAAATCACTTCTGAGGTTCCTCGAGCTGTCAGTGTTTCATTCCCATGAGTGGTAATGAATGTGAACATGGGGATTTGTGTACTTGGCTGGTTTAGTTGTCTCCTAACATCAGCTAATGACAAATCTCACAGCAAACACAGCCTGCTGAGGTCTGTGGCCTCTGAAAAAGACAGGGAAATGGGAGTAATGATGTAGCAAATGCTGGGAGAATGACTTCTTAGATGGTATTTAATATTTAATTTTTCCTAGTGGTTTAATTGCATTGGACACCATGAGTTGTAAAACTGTGCAGTTTTTAGTCCGTTGATTTGTTTGGAAGGGAAGAATAACTGAGAGATTTAATTGACAGACAACTGTTTCTTTTGAATATTTAATTACGACTTTGTGGCACTTGTCAGAATTGCCTATCTGGCTTTTTCCTAAAGTGCCTGTCAGCTGTGATCAACAAGCCATTTTCTGTCAGCGTCACTCAGAGTGATGGAGCTGGGCACTCACACAGCCTGAGTAACCCCAACCGCAAGGCTGGCTTTGTGGTTTCCCCGTCGTCGTCTGCAGACCCCAGGAGACAGGCACGGTGGCCTTGTGTACTTCAGTCATCCCACCTATGACGAGATGTTGTCAGAACTTCACCATTTGTTTTTTTAATATGTTTTTGATGTTTTAGAGAGAGAAAGAAAGGGAAGAAGGATAGAGAGACAGGAACATCGATGAGAGAGAAACATCATCGACTGGCTGCCTCCTACATGCCCCCAACAGGAGATGGAGCCCACAACCCAGGCATGTGCCCTGATCGGGAATCGAACCGGCAGCCTCTTGATCCTTAGGTTGATGCTCAACCGCTGAGCCACACTGGCTAGGCAGAACTTTCACCATTTATAAACATGAAAGGGGTTGAGGAAGATGAAAGAGTTGTGAACGAATAGCAGGAACCAAGCCCTGGGCATGAGCAGTTGTATTTCTGGAACACGGAGGGGTCTAATGTTGCCACTCGGGAGCAGGCTGCCTCGCCCTGCCTGGGTTGGAAGTCTGCCAAGCACAGGCCAGCGGTCCACAGGCTGACTGCCCGAATGGTAGGTGCAATGGGAGGGCCCCGCCAGTTCCAGAAATAACAGTCATTGCACACACTAGATGCCCAAACTGCTCCTCAGAACGAGAGGATGGCCACTCCCTTTCAAGCTACACATTACTCCAATGTCCGTGCACTAAAACATCAGTCATTAGGAAGCATGCCTTCCATCATGGGTCTAGTAATATAAATTCAAAGTTAACATCATTACATAAAAGGGTACGGTCTTTTTTTTTTTAGTTTTATTCATTTCAAACGGGCCGAATCCGGCCCGCGGGCCATAGTTTGCCCACGGCTGGTCTAGAACATTCTTCTAAGGAAGAGAAACCATTCTGCACTTACTGCTGAGGTGTCACCCTACCGATGGCCACAGTGAAGTATTTTTTTATGCAAAGTCCTTCCTAATCTGTGGATGGTGGAAACACATTTTCATTGGACATCGTGCAAAAAAAAAAAAAAAAGACCTTGGTAAAGGTAATTTGGACATTTTTTTTTAAAAGGTTGAAAGTATCATTTTAAACTCTAGTTAATAACCTTTGTGGGGGGTTTCCAGGCTGATTCATGTAGGTGGTCTGCCCTCTTTCACCCACCACCCCCTTTGGCTGTCTTTCTGCCTGGTGACCAGGTGTAATGGCACCTCTGCCAGCCATCCTAGGCCCGTGGTCGGCAAACTGCAGTTCGCGAGCCACATGCGGCTCATTGGCCCCTTGAGTGTGGCTCTTCCTAAGCCTTAGGAGTACCCTAATTAAGTTAATAACAATGTACCTACCCATATAGCTTAAGTTTAAAAAATTTGGCTCTCAAAAGAAATTTCAATCGTTGTACTGTTGATATTTGGCTCTGTTGACTAATGAGTTTGCCAAGCACTGTCCTAGGCCATGAGCAGAGCTTGAGGGTGGAAGCCACACAGTAGGAGGGTGGGCCCCAAGGAATAAGAGCCCTTGGACACTGATAACACTATGAAGTCACCACACTAGCCCTAGACTGCCCATCCCTAGATAATTTCTATGTGACATAAAATAGATTCCAAGTTCGTTCAGTCCACTGTTATTTTAGTTCTCCATTACCAACATCCAAATGTAATTTCTGATCAATACCGGCTGCAAAATGTACTTATGGTGTATCGCCCAATAAATTAACATCGACTGCTCCTTGAGACACCATTGCAACTCTTATACTTAATGGTCTAATCATCGAAGACAGGCAGGGCCATTTTCATTTTGTGGTTTTGTGGGGGTTTTTTGCTCCACACTTGAGATTCGGGGACCAGAAAGACCCAGATCACAATTTATAGCACTGGAATAAATGCCAGGCAGTTTGTATGGCTGAAGAAGATCCGTGGAACTATTTCCCAAAGGAAGTAACAGATACTTTCCTATTTATAACCCTTTGGACTTGTACCAGGCCTTATGGGATTAAAAGCCATTCCTGAAGGTGCGCAGTGGAAGCCAGATGCCATCACCAGGGATTGGGGGAAGATAGGAAGGGGTTGAACTTAATGATGTTTAAAATCCCTTCTAAAAACAAATAAAATATCTCCTAGTTTGAAGCTTATGACTCTGTGACTCTTGACATTTAAGTAATTGGTTACATGTAGAATAATTGAAATCTAAAAAGGAGAGAAGTTCAACCTCCTAAATCTCAGGAAGGAATGCTGGACACTGACATCATGCAGTTCCCCCTAAACTTGGCCTCATCCTGGATCTTGATCTCAATGAACCCAGGGATCTCTACTCATCCTCGTAGCTGCCCAAGTCAGAAACCCCACATGCATTCCTGTCACTTCTTTCTCTCTCAGTCCTCATGGCCAAGCGATTGCAAGTTCCTGACAAATTTCTCTATAAATATCCTTACATCTCTCCACTTTTGTCTTTGCTCCGTCCACTTGGGTGCAGGGGACACCGTTTCTCATCTGTCACAGTAGCCTCCCTGCATCCGCTTTCAATCCTTTCCGATCTCCTTCCTGTCCACCGGGTTGCCAGGGGGGTGCCTTTCTTACCATGAGGGCTTACAACCCATCAATGAATATCCGTAGCTAACACTGCTCTTGAGACAAAGGCGGAACTCCCTCCTGGACCCACCTTTTAGATCTTCTGTCTCCCTCCAATGGTGCCATTCTTTAGATCTCTCTCTCTCTCTCTCTCTCTCTCT
>NW_006282874.1:3146229-3150870 GCF_000327345.1 Myotis davidii
TCGCTCTCTCTCTCTCTCTCCTAAAGCCACAGTGACCTTCATTCAGTTCCTTGAAGAGCCCATGCCTTTTTCTGCCTCTGGGCTGACTTTCCCTTTCTTCTTTGCCTGAGATGCTCTTCCCTCATTCTTAGCTCAAGGACACTTTCTTGGGAAGATTTCCTCTGCCTCTCAGGAATCACATTTTAAAATTCCCCCGACATTTCTAAGAAAACATATACCATTGTGTGTGTGTGTGTGTGTGTGTGTGTGTGTGTGTGAGTTCATTTCCTACCTGACAATAATGCTTTGAAAATAGGGAATTGGCTGATTTGCTTGCTCACTGGGATATTCTCAGCAGCCCATGTTCGATAAATAATTACTTATGATGGAGAGAGGGAAAGAAAGCAGGAGGGGGTACAGGGGAGAGGGATAAGCAGAGCGAGGGAATTGCCCAGGGATGGTATTCACAGCCAGATGGTGGTTCTGGCTTCTTTGAACAATGAATGATAATAGAATTTTAATGTCCAAGAAGGTGAGATAGACTTGAGTTGGACCAGGGTTTGGATTGCTGCTTCTACCAGACTTCTGGCCTGTTTCTCTCTGGCTCAGATCCTGGGTGAGGCTAAAAATTGCAGTACCAGCTGCTGAACAGGAATCGTACCAAGAGAAGATGACTTAATGGATCTGCCAATTTGTAACCCCAGTGATCCCACATAGAATCGTCATGCCAATGCGATGCTTTCTTTTATTCTGGTAAAAATACTCATGGCTTCCATGATCTTTAAATAGATGGTATCATTAAAGAGACAAATACCAATTTTATTAAATATAGTTACGCTTATTGCTTATCTATAATAAAAGCATAATATGCTAATGAGACTGGACATCCTTCTAGACGACCTTCCGGACGACGCCAGGGCTGCGAGGAAAGCCTGGGTCCTGGGTGTTGGCAGCCAGAGGGAAGCCTAGGTCCTGGTGCCGGAGGGAAGCTGGTGCCAGCAGCCGGAGGAAGGAAGGCCTACTCTTGCCCGAATTTCATGCATCGGGCCTCTAGTTTCTTATAAGGAATATGGATAAGGCTGAGTTACCAAATAAACATAAGGCTCTGTTGATCTCATAGAGGAAGTTGACACAAATATTGAATTGGATAGATAGATGACTAATAGGTAGAAAATAGAAGATAAGTAGAATATAAATAGAAAGAAGACAGGTAATAGATAGTTAGTAGATAAATAGACATATATACTAGTGTGAGTAGGATTTTTGAGTCCTGTCATTCCTTTGTGCATTTAATTTTGGGAATGGTCTGGAAGGAGTAATGAACAACATAAGAAAGAAGGATACAAATAAAAATATATGCTTAATCTAATATATTTTCTATCAAATTTTTATCCTAATTTTGTTTGAATACCCCAATGGTGGGGCAATCACTCCATTCCAAATAGCTCTTTGCCTTTGATGTGACAACTCTGCTTGTAGGAAATGTTTGTTTTGGGCATGATAGAGGCAGCTGTCAGGGTTGTATGCGTAGGACATCCACGTTATCATTTCCAGTGATAGCACCATTACCATCACTTTAATCCCCATCATCCCCTTTCTCCTCCCTTTCATCATCCTTGCAAGACTTCCTGGTATTTCTGTAGCTCTGTGAGCTAGAAGGAAGATGTCGTTATTTCTGACTAGAGACACTGAGGACATCACAGTGGAGGAGGAAGTGAGCTGGGAGGTCAAGGGCATGATTGTAAGGTTGACCGCCACTGCTAGGAGGTGAGATGCCCACATGATGCCCTTCACTGTATTTTAACCTTCAGGAATGTCCACTCATGCATTTCCTCTCCAAGAGAAGAAGGTACTGCGGTAGAATGAGTGAGCACAGGTGCCCTGGAGCCAGAGGACTTGGGTTTAGACTCTGAGGCCACCACTCATTAGCTTATGACCTGAGCTCAATTCCATCATCTATAAAATGGGGACTGTTATAATGCGGGGTGGGGGGGGTGAGCACGGACAGAGATGATTCAGGATCAGTCTCGGGACAGTGCCTAGCTAATAAGTGTTATGTTATCATGCAGCTTGTAGTGGAAACTTTGAGAAGGCAGAGACCTCCGTTCTCTCATTTCCTGCCAGATCTCCAGCCTGAGAATTGCCTGGTGCATAAATGCTGCTCTCTAAGTGATTAGTGAATGAAAGCGCAGAGCCCCTGGGGAGAGAATGGCCAGAATGAAAAGGTAGGCAGTAGGCTCCAGCCAAAGCAATAGCACACAGTCTGATGAATGAAAGTGTCTGCCTTTGATATTTGAACTGTTTGAAAGAAAATGTTTACTACAAATATCATTTCTCCAGGATGGTGTATTTTAACAAAAGAACAACTTCTTTTGTTGAATGTTCTCTTGACCTTTAAAAAATAGCTAATGGAGACAATATTGCAACTCCATTGAGTGACTATTTTGATTAAATGTTGAAAGAGAACATGTATTTCAAAGCCCACTTCTTTCTCTTGAACCAACACTTACTCTAAACGATCCACTCGGAGCACTCACACCAAAAAAATACTTGGCATTTATTTGTAATGCAATTGGTGTTTTTAGTTTTCTGGTTTTCAGTGTACACGGTGGTAAAATAACTGGGCTATAGAGTGCAAATCACTAGCCCTGCTGCTTACCTGACCAGGACACACGGACCTCAAAGGTTTCTTACCCTCCGAACACAGAGCAGCCACAACCCTGGGCTGTTCGTTCCCTAGAGGGGCTCTTCCCCCTCTTAAATGGCCAACTTTTCTGTCATCATTTCTAAAACTCCGATGAGCAAAGGAGATTGATTATTAGCAGGCTGACTGCTAACAGACTCCTGCACCTGCCCCTGGTGGAAAGTGGGGTCACACTCCCTGCTGGCGGTCACCAGCGAGAACAGCACCCTCTGGCGGCTGCCCCCACCGTCCCCAGGAGAGGAGGAGGCAGCTCTTCTAGCACCCAGCACCTGCTCCCTGGCTTCCCAGCATTCCTCTTCCCAGACCTTACAGGGCAGTTATGCAAACAGCATCTTCTGTATGTACATTCAAAAGCCAAGGCAACTGTGCTCAGAAGGACCAGCGTGGGAGCAAGGAATCCCCATCTGACCGCCTCTGATCCTCTAGCTCCGCTTTCTAAGTCACGGGCATTCCAAGTTTGAAGGGAGGCTCAAAGCCACCAAAGGCCCCTTCGAATCAAAGCCAGGGTCCTGCCTCCAGGGTCCAGGGTGGGGCAGGAGAGTGGCTTAGGGCTGAAGAACTTTCGGAGGAGTCACCTAACAGTCTGCGTGCCCTGCCAGCTCCAGCAGATGGGCCAATGGCTTCTGGGGGGATCACTTCTGAGCTGAACGTCTGTCAGCCAGTCACCCCCTCCTCTGCTCCAAGCCAAGCAAGCCGTCCCTTTGCGGCAAGCTGCTGTCCCTCACGTGGTCCACAAGCCCTGCCTCTGGTCCCCGCCTCCCTCTGCCCTGACTCCCATGGCTCTCCCCACTGCTCCCTCTGCTCCAGCTCTCTCTCTCCCAGAAATCCTCGGAGCATCCCCTCCTATCCTGACCACTGGCCCTTCCCTCCATCTGGAATGTCCTTTACCCAGAGACCCACATGATCCACTCCTCCCAGTTTTGGCTGGAATGCCAGCTTCTCAGAGAGCGCATTACCTTAAAATCCTAATTTCAATGTGTGACCTCTTTACCACATGGCGTCACTGCCCGCCCCGCATTCCTCTGCCCTTTACATTGCACTATTTTTTAAAAAATCACTTTTACCCCTTACCAGATAATGTGCTTAGCTACACTGCCGGCAAGGCAGGCGCACAGATAGGAAATTGAAAATTGTGTCCATTTTTCACGACTGTATCCCTGGAGTGGAGGGCAGTGCCTGGCGCGGGCACTCGGGAAATATTTGTTGGATGATGGATGAAGGAACTGGGTTCCATCAGTAACTGGGTCGTGATGTTTGTTGTCCTCAGACAAACACAGGCTTCTTATCTAGGTGTTGGGAGTCAACACAGAGGCTTTGAAGAAGAGGCCGGGCATTTGGGACTGGCAGGCTTAGATCTGTATTTCAGGTCCAGTCCCCACGACCTGGCCATGTGCGTAGACAAGTGTCTCACCGCTTAAGCCTCGTGTTTCTCACCTGAAAAGTGGGTGTCATCGCCCGCATAGTGAACTGTTATTATATAGAATACACTATTTTTATAAAGCACCAGGCACCTAGGAGGAAATTAGTTACCGTATTTGCCGGCGTATAAGACGACTGGGCGTATAAGACGACCCCCTAACATTTCCACTCAAAATACAGAGTTTGTTATATACTCGCCGTATAAGACTACCCCCTCTTCCGCACACCTTCCACACACCAAATAAAAGGTAAAACAATATCAGATTTGATTTTAACATTTTAATTTATATTCAAATGCTTATGACATGCAGGAAAACTGTCACAAGGCTGTATGTAATCAAACATATACATAAAACAGTGCAAGTTTATTACCGGTAAACATACCGGTAATTCACTAAAGAAAACACACTCTATAGACTGGTACCGTAGATGCTTCTCAGGAACACAGGCAAGCAGCCCACAACCTAGAGGGACTGTCAATGATAGAAGTAAGATAACAAATAGAGGTAGAGAGCAAGTGCCGGGCAAGTCCCTAGCAA
>NW_006282874.1:3151059-3160502 GCF_000327345.1 Myotis davidii
CGCTATGATACTGGGTGTATGTTCGGCTGTGTGCGATTTTGCGAGTGTGGTAAAATCGCATAACAGCAAAATCGCGTAACAGCCGAGCATACACCCAGCAGCGCTGCTGATGCCTGAACGGTATGTGGAATGAAGTGTGCGGGCATTGGGAGGCCACTATGGCACGGGGCAAGCACTATGGGCAGTCTATCTGAAGTGTACCTGGCGTATAAGACGACCCCCCACTTGGAGGCATATTTTTCAGGGCCAAAAAATCATCTTATACGCCGGCAAATACGGTAACTATTATTTTTGTAATGGTAACAGCTGGATAAAGCCAGCTGTCTGTTATGAATTGTTTAAAGACCAATAGCCAAAGTTACAGAGAAGACAATAGGCATATCTGAAGTGAGTTTCAAAAGTCCCTGTGACGTTGATTAGCTCATATCTTATCCATCGTCCATTCATTTTTACCTTTTACTTCATCGGGGCAATTGCTGTGCATGCTTGTTGCTAATGGGATGTATGCTTTCCATTATTTCTTTGGAGAACTGCTGCATGGTTTGCTCACCTTTTTTGGGTTTCTGCTCAAATACTACCTTATCAGAGATACCTTCCCTGACCCATATGAAGGAAGAAGAGCTCCTCACTTCTCCCATTCCTTTCTTCTCTTAATCAGCCTTATTTTTCTCCATCACACTTTTCACCCGTGCACAGGAAATGCTATAATTTTTTACCTTTTTGTTTATTATCTGTGTCCCCATAGGGTGGTGGAGTCTATTTGGTCCACTGACGTATCCCTAGAGATTACAGCTGTGCACTTACTGATTTGAAGTTACTGCTCTTCATTAGGCAGTTGCCCAGGAATAGAGTCTGAAGACTTACACAAATGGCCTGTGCCTCGCCCAGCAGAATGTGCCACGGGTAGGATGCCCATACATCACGGAGTGTCCAGGACACTCTAGGTGTATGCCTGTCTCCTTTCATTTTCAAAAATGCCAGTTTGCAAAATAAGGGCATTGCCACAATAGCTATGGAATCCAAAAGAACTAAGTATGACACATAACCCTCACTAAAGGAACACACAGTCTAGATGAGGATAAATAACTATTGATAGTAACAGCTAACATGTATTGAATGCTCATCATATGCCAAGGGCTCCATGTAATTACCTCTCTCAGGCACAACAACCTACGAAACACACAATTATTACCCCATTTAACATCGGAGGAGTATGAAGGTTAGAGAGGTTAAGTAGCCTTATCTACCCACAACTTGTTAAAGGCAGAGTTTTCCAGTTTTTAAAATTATTTTAACCCTAACCATCTTCCTGAGAATAACAGTCCCTTAAGCATGCTGTGGAATAAAATTAATTGAGATGAGTTGGGGAAAAGATCCCAGAATCAGACCTTTGCACTGCTGGGTTAGAGTACCAGGCACCATGGAGGGGCTTTTCTGTGTGACCATCTTCTACCCAAGGGCCATCCTGAAGGTTAATTGTCCTACGTTTAAAAATTGGTGAAGTAGAATTCAAATCCAGAATAAGCATATTGGGGGGGGGGGAATATGAACAGGATGGTATTAGGCATGAGTCACCGTGGGCTGGAGACCTATGTTCCTGGCTTCTGGTATATTCTTGCTGCCTAATGTGGCACAAAGTGTATGTAACTCAGCATTGTAGACCAAAACACTGCACTCACTCATCATCACCATCACCTTACATTTTGGAAGAACACCTTATTTCATTTAGACATTAAATGAATATGCCTGGAAAAGTAAGGGTAGCTGAAACCCTGGTTAACAGATTAGCTTCCATTTATTCCCTACTGCAGATGTTGACCAAGGTTTGTCTGTAGATAGAGTGTCCTTTTAAACCACTCTATTCTCTGTCCTCATCACAAAAAGGGTTGCTGAGAGACAACTTTGTCGCCCCACCCTGAAAATAGTACAGCTGAGAAACTTTATAAAGTTATTCCAGGTAAAGCCACCTTCTGTCTGAATTGGGCTACTCAATTTGGACCTAAGCAACTCTTTTTTCCCCTTTTTTTTTGTAAAGTAAAATAGAAGATAACATGGGCTTCCTTGGGTGAGTCACGATTAAGACGTCAGTGACTTGGGGAAATGCTCCAATTTTGGGTGCCTACTGGACTTAGGCAACCCCGAACAGATGCATTTGAAGAGAAAAGAAGCTCTTGAGAAGATGCTATTTTCAGCTCAGTAACTAATGATGAATCCAAATGTTTCTTCAAACCCGATGACCCAATAAAAATTGCCATAGTAACTATGGCACTGTGGGACACCTCCTTCACGCTCACACCACAAACTTCCTTAGGAACTGCTGCCACCACCTCCGCGACAGCGCCATCTGCTGGGGAGGGAGGAGGGGGAGGTGGCGGGGAAGCTGGCGAGGACAAGGTGATTCTGATTTGTGCGAATCACTGGGAGAACAGAGGAGTCTCGGGTAGAGATACAGGGTGGATATCATGCTCTGTGGTTTTCACCATGATCAAGAAGTGGTTCCAGCCAAGAGCACCAGGTGAGACAAGATTAGAGCTCACACAAGGGCCCTCTCCCGCTGCACACACTGTCGGGTCACCATCCTCAGAAGAAGTGTTTCCTGCCTCTTTTCTTGGCCAACTCCCCGTGTTCTCCAGGTTTCATTTAAGTATTTCATCCCCAGAGAGATTGTTCTTGAACCATTTGATCTACATTAAGGTCCCCACTGGATGCCCATAGAAAGGAGAACTTAGTTGTCCTGTTTGCCACTGGAATCTAAATCAGTGCCTTCGTCCTATTTGGGGCTCAGTAAATATTTACCCAATGGATGAAGAAAGGAGGAAATTAATCATGAGACAGTCACCATCACCATCCATCTAAGGGACTGGATGGTACAAACTAATTAAATCCATTAATTAAATTGATCATTCAATAAATTTATTCATTCAACAAATACCGAGTCTGGCTGCATTAGTAAGGGTAGTGCTTTCTGGTTGTTACAGTTCGATCCTCTGAGGAATAGGCTCTGAGAGGGAGATGGCTGTGTAGGAGGCTCATCAGGGGATGCTGCTGGGATCAGCACCCATGCGACAGAAATAAGAAATGGAAATAGACGAAAGGACATGGTGAGCTGTGAAGCAATTTCAACAGTCCCGTGGGGAGTTCTGCATCTGGGAAGAACCTTGTGAGATATCTGAGTTGGAGTTACGAGCATGTATATAGTATGTCCATGTACATAATGACCTTCTATGACCTTGGGTGAGAAGGCTCTCTTCAGCTCCTCAAAGGGGGCTGAGAGCTGAGGGCTGCCTGCCAGCAGCAATCCTAGGAGAACGTTCTCTGTACTTCTTTCCTGAAGGCAGATGCAGTGACTCAGCTCAGGATCCACCACAGTCCACCCTTTGTGCCACTAGGATCTACCTCACACAGGTTCTTCTACGATCCCCGGGGCCTCTCTTCCTTGGGGGCACTTGGGGCGGGGGGGATAAATTAAAGTCCCCACTGCTGCAGCTGGTCCTGGGTCCCCAAGTGGTATACACTGTCTTCCTCCTCTTTCTCCCAGATTCCCCTCGCCCTCAGCCAGCCCCTCTGTGGGACTTGGTTGGTTCACCTGATGGCATGGTCCAGAGTCTAACGCAGCCATGGGCAAACTACAGCCCGTTTGAAATGAATAAAACTAAAAAAAAAAAAAAGACCGTACCCTTTTATGTAATGATGTTTACTTTGAATTTATATCAGTTCACACAAACACTCCATCCATGCTTTTGTTCCGGCCCTCCGGTCCAGTTTAAGAACCCACTGTGGCCCTCGAGTCAAAAAGTTTGCCCACCCCTGGCTAACCTGTCAGGGGTCTCAGCCTCTGGTAACCATGCCTTTCTCAGGCCAGGAGATAACCCTACCTGGATGGGAACTCTTGTCTACTGCTCCCTTGGCATGAGGAACCCAACGAGCCAGATTTTGTAGTTAATGGGACTCCTGCTGGGCCCCCCGGGGGAGGCACTCAGCCCGTGGAAGCTGGAACTCGAAAGCTCCCTGGCCCGGTGTTCAGGCTCTGTCGTCGCCGGCTCCCCAGGTGGGTCCTCAGGAGTAGCCGGTCCTGCTTCCTTGTCTCCCTGACTCCTGCATTCCACCCACCAGGGATGCGGGACTCGATGGAGGCCTTTGATTTAAAGTGGGCACTGAGTTCTGGAGGGGGCACCCCATTCTTGGAGAGCATTGCCTGCAGGACAGCAGCAGGGTGCTCCCTCATTCTGGGAGTGGGGTCCTGGAGTCCGTGATGCCACCGTTGGACCCTGTAGACTCAGGCCCGTTCCCCGCCCCCCCCCCCCACTACCACAAAAGATGCCCTTGGGCTGACACAACCCAGCTGGAGGTGCTACAGTATTGTCCCTAAGCCACAGTCTCCTACACACACCTTTCCCCAAAAGTAGAACCAAACTACCCCAGGCTCCATGTTTAGATTTTTCAAGTTACACCTAGAAGCAGAAGCACTGGAAGGCAGCTGACCCAGGTCCCTGGCTCCTCCCTGCCCTCTGTGCCAGGCACGAGGATGTGGTGAAGGTGGCAGTTTCATCAGTGACCTGGCCAGGAGGGTTCCTCCCGCAGGGCAGCGATTCACCGGAGCCCGAGAGGCTCCAGCAGACCCTTGGCCGCCTCCTCCCTGCATCCATCACACACTTTAGACGCAGCGCCTGACAGGCCCGAGATAAAGAGGGAGGAGAATTGAATCAGTGTCCACTTTGGTCTTCAAAACATATCTGATTTGCCTGCCTGTGGATACGGATGACTTCATTTCCTATTCAGTGTTGCAAAAGGCCCAGTCTGCATGGGGAGCCTTCTCAGAAAGACACCCTCCTCCTCCTCTTCCTCCTCCTCCCCACCTCCTTTCTGCCTCCCCCTCCTCCTCCTCACCTTCCTCCTTCCCCTCCTCATTTTTCTTCTCCTCCTCCACATCTTCTTCCGCCTCCACATCTCCCTGATCCTCCACCTCCTCCTCCTCCTCCTCCTCCTCTTCCACATCTTCCTTCTCCTGCCCCTCCTCCTCCTCCTCCTCCTCCTTCCCCTCCCCCCTCTCTCTTTCTCTCTCCCCCCACTTCCCCACCCCAACTTGTTATTAACTAAAATGCATATTAACTAAATGTAAGTGTGAGAAAACTCCTCTTGATTTTCCTGATCCCATCCACATTTAAAAATAAAGTTCTGTGTCCCAGGCAAACTAGGGCAGTTGGCTGCCTTAATACCACATACTAGCTTGGCGGCCTTAGATAATTACTTATCCCTGGGAGGCTCACTTTTCTATTCTGTGAAATGGAGCTAATAAGACCAAACACAGTCGCTACTGGATTGTGCAAAGGCCAGAACGCGTGTCTGGTAGGCAGTCGGGTGTGTAAATGGAAGTTGCCAAGTCCCGTGCAAGGAAGATGGCAGAGTCTAAGCAGTGGTTGCCTCCGGCTGCAAAGCACTCTTGGAACAATTTTGGCAACTGTGTTGTCTCTCTCTCCGAAGGCAGTGGAATCAAAATAAATGTTTACTCCCTGAAGCTACTTTGCATGAACATAGTTTATCTTTATAGTTTGTGCTACCACCTGTTATATTTCTCATATTTAAAAAATTAACTTCATCATTTTCTTCTTGCCTATTTTTAAAGGGTTTAATCATTTTTTTCCTCACCTCCAATCCTGCCTATTTTTAGTGTTTCGTTTAACTTTTGTGCTTCCTCCTTAATGTCAGAGGTTTTTATGGTCCGTTTTTTAAAAAAACCTTATATCCCTGTTCTCTTGTTCTTTTAATTCTAGTTTTCAAAATGTTCTCTTCTTGTTACCTTCTGAAAAGCCTGCCTTTCCCTCTCATAATTTTGTCATTTCTCAGGATACCACTGATTGAACTCGGGCTGTGATGTAGGTTTTCCATCATTTACTTTTTCTTGTCATGGGATGCCAGCTGAGCTCAACATGCCCGCATCCTTCTCTACCTTTGTCTTAGATTTTCACTGAAGTGTCCTATCCTTTATTGCTCTGCTATTTTTTAAACTTCCTTGCGTACTATTTCTAATCCCCTTTTCTAATTCAGCATGGCCTATTTATAAAGGGCAGGCAGGAAGCATGGCCACAGGGCCGACAGCTGTGGGGAGAGCCCACGCTCTTGCAGGGAGGGATGCTGGTGGTACTCTCTACTCCTCCGCCTGGTTTACTGACTCCCACAGACCCTCCCACCACTTTCATCCCATTCTTCACCGGGTCCTTAAAGAGCCAGCTTCACCTGGACTACACTCTGCCCCCTGCCACATCACAACAGGTCTCCTTAAGCTTCAGCCTCTCCATGTCGTTCAGGTGCTTAGTGAGCAGTCCTTTCATTGATTATCCCACATTTTGGGAAAATAGTTCGGTTTTGAAGGCCAGAAAAATGAACTGGACCAAATTTATAACAAATGGCATAAATGGGAGCCCAGATCATTAATCATTGGGCTAGACTGCGAAGCTCTACATAGATCAGCAAACCAAACTATGTGGTGTCTGCCCTCTTGGTGAGGGAATTACTTGCTTGGTCATGGGGGCAGGAGGACGTTGAGATGGGATTTGAGGCCCCTCTGTCTGAGCTAGCTCCCTAATCCCCCTCCACTGTTCCCTGAGTAGCAAATAATGCACATAGCATTCTTTTTAAAACAGCGTAAATACGAAAGATCTTAATACTTTATAGTCCTCTGGAATAGTTTGTAACATGAAGTATGAGAACCTATAATGCACAATTTATGAAAGAAATAAAACATACCTATTACACCATAGACTAGCATTTGGGGGAAATGGCCTTATATTAAAGTATAGAGTGTCCCCCAAAAATGTATACACACTTGACAGCTGATAGTTCAATTGATTTTTTTTTCTTTTCAGATTTAACCCATAGGAATTAATTATTCAAAGCGTATATATATTTTGGGGGGACACCCTGTATATATCCAACAATCATTGGATATCTGTTATGTGCTAGGCACATTCGTATATATTCACTTGTATACTAACTATATAAATATATAGATATACTAGTACATACATGTACATTATTTCTGTGAGGCAAAGGTTGATTCCCATTGTTCAGATGAGAAAGTTGAGGCTCAAGAAGGCATAAAGTGACTTGCTCAAGGTCAGATGCCTAGTAAATGGTGGAGCTGAGGGATGCAAACTCGGGTCTCTGGTTACAGAAGCTCCAAGTGGGTGCAAAGGCCTTTGGTGGGTGGCTGCCCGCTCACTTTGCCAGGACCCCACAGCACCCCAACGCCCCCTCGGGGTTGCGGAGATGACCACAATCTCCCTATATTCCCCGCAGTCTCCAATGCTTGGGCTGCCCTCCTCTGCAGCCCTTCCCTCTGCCCAGTGTACAGCCACTAATGCTAAAGTGTGAACCTAATGAAGACACACCTAAGTCCAAAAGCAGAGAGGCCCACACATGGGCACATTCTCCAGCTGTGAGAAGGACTTGTGAAGACACGCCAAGAGCGCGTGCTTTGGGTTAAGACTCCGGGCGGGAGAGTTTGGTGCCTAGGAGTTGGGTGGAGGCGCTGGAGGTGAGAAGCAGCAGACACTGTGATATCTCTTCTCGAGTTAGCACATCAGGACTTGGATGCTACCCAAGAGGCCCTGAAAGCACAGGTCAAAACACAACATTGCTATTCAACTAATACTTTCCCTGGGTCTTAATAGTCTTTTCCCTTTTTCTCACCTGATTCCCAGCCCCTTAAAAGGCCAAAACCTTCAGCTCGTGGAGAGGAGAAGTGAGGTGAGAAAGAGCCCCTTGTCTTGCTTCACGCCTCCGATCCTAACTTGGGGATGGAGAAGCTCTAAGTTAGATGATCGGCCATGGGAGGCCCCTCGGAGGGGCTGACATCTGCCTCAAGACCTGAATGAAGAACTTGGTTCTGCTCACCTGCTACTAAGCTTTGGGATTATTCCCTTAAGATTTGCTGTGGAAATGTTTATTGATTTTCTCTCTTTGCCTCTACACAGCTCCTCTTTGAGCCGCCTGACCGGGCTCTGTCTGCAATTCTGTTGCAGGTGGTGGCCCAGGTGGTGTTATTCATGTGCATGAACACGGCTGGGATCTTCATCAGTTACCTGTCAGACCGCGCCCAGCGCCAGGCCTTCCTGGAGACTCGGAGGTGTGTGGAGGCCAGGCTGCGCCTGGAGACGGAAAACCAAAGACAGGTACCGATGGGAAAGGCTGCGAGTCCTGTTGAGCTTAATTTCTGCCCCAACGTATCTGGACTTGCCTGTGTTCTCTCAAAGTGTGTGTCACGGAGTTACCAGGTCTAAAATAGTTACGGAAGGTCCTCCACACTCAAGTAACTGTTCCCTCAAGAAATAAAATGATTCTAGTCTCAATGTCATCTCCTGCTGCTCTTGACCGACATCTATGCTTCAAGGCTCTGGTTCCTAAAAACCATTAAAATTCTCCTCTTTGACCCTCCTGTTTCTGAAGCTGTACATTGTTATTTCAGATACAATTTTTTTTTTTGCTAGCAATTCGAATTGTAGTAAGCCCACAGAAGAATCTTGAGGTTCCTAATACCTGAACCTCACTTTCACAAAAGATGACCCAACATAATAGAATTTATGGAACATGACAGGGCTCCCAGGACGAGGGGACAGCAGGTCAGGGTCACGGTAGGAGCTATGAGTTCAAGTTTAAAGACATTAAAATAAAGGAGTTTCTTGGGCAGATGTTACAAGAATTTTAAAAATAGCTTCAAATTATATGTTTCACCAAAATAAAATTAGCTTTCATAGAATAAAGATTTTTCCCCTATCAAAATTATTCATCCATTAAAAATGTGTGCCTATTTTAGCCTCTGAGAGCAATTGTCAAAGAGGAATAACAAGAAGGTATTGAAAATTGGTTATAGAATCAACATATTTTACGTTCAACATGTTTATGTGCCCTTTGGAATTCTATGTTCAATGGATATGTTCTACAATACGAGGCTCTTTTTATTTAAAGTAGTCTGTGGATACACACTTGTTATTTTAAGCCTTATGCAATACTGGTATGAGAAATTATAAAGAAAGTAGCTGCAAAAGACACAGCATCTTCCTCATCTTCATTTGATCAAATCATCAGTAAGACGTGGATCTTTGGGATGGGGAAGCCAGGTCTGTGTGGTAATGGATGAGGCAGACAGGCCGGGTGACAAGACTCAGCTCCCACCGCCGTGTGTTACTGCCAGGGGCACAGAGGAAATGGCTGAATGGCCGGCCCCTCCATGGACTTCTCAGGATCCAGAATTAGGAAATCTCTAAGTTCTTGTCTAAAACCAGTATGGAACCTCATCACTGATGCATTGTAGTTGGCCCGAATAACCCGATAGAATAATTTAGAGGAATAACTTTGAGAAAGAATGCACCTTGCGGACCAAACATGAGGCTCTCCGGGGACTATACGTTGTGTTCCTCTGCAAAGCAGAGCAGCCGCCAGGCGGA
>NW_006282874.1:3160527-3176879 GCF_000327345.1 Myotis davidii
TCAGAGAACGCGGCGGGATTAATAATGTGTCCCGCTCTTCTCCATGCTCTGTGGCAACCAGAACTGCAACTGTGGGTGAGTTGTCTGGGCAACTCAGTCTTTTATTTAATGTTCGTGAAATACTGGAGACACTAAAGTGATTGCCTTGTTAAACCCATAAGACTTCTTTCCCACCCTTCAAGGGGAGTGTCTTGGAGTCACTGTGATGTAAAAATCAAACACTGGTAAAAGGACCTTCCTCTATCCCGTCTAATCTTTGTATCTTTTTAAGTTGGTGAAAAGAAGAAAATCATAATATACAGGAGCGAGGACAGGTGCCAACTAGAGTGCAGTGGAAAGCTCACTGCAGTTCCTGCCACAGCTACCTTACCCCCTAGTTGGGCCACCTAAGCCACTGAACTTTCAGCCCTAAATCCCTCACCTACAAGTGGGGCAATGTCTCTCTTCCCAACCTTGTTCTTGCCTCAAATGAGATAATGTGTATAAAGCAATACAGAATTATGTCAGCCTCGTGGTAAGAAAAGATTATCTTTTGGTGGAAGATCCCTTGTTCTGAGGATTCAGTAAAATGTGCAGTCGGCATGTGATGGTCCTGTGTCCACAGTGATGGGAAAGCATTTCTGGGACCCTCTTCCCTCAGCAGTCGTATCTGAGATAGCTGGCTCTGCATCTTTCCCTTGACACTCGATCTCTGCTTCAGGTTCCCATTATCCCTGAGAACCACGTCAGTGGAGATGGGCAGGGAAGTTTTTTTAAGAAGACTGCACAAGATTTGAAATCTTTGCCTAGTGACCAATCATTCTGGTGAGCTTAAGCAAGATCTGAATCTTAGTTTCTCCATCTGTAGCATGGAGATGATAATACTGCCCCCCCACCCACCCTGAAGAGGTTCCTTGTGGTTAGAAATAGTGTGTGTAGGCCCCTTGCAGCTCAGTGAAGAGCCTCTAGTAGCCTGATCGTGCATAATGGTTTCTATGAGGCAGCCAACATGGTACAGTCCTGGGAGGACTCATTTGAGAACACATGGATGGGCTTGTCTCAGTTGAAACCCCAATTGGCAGTTATTCATGGGGGGAGGGGAGTCAGGTCGGTGGTCCTCCTCAGGACACAGTGATCAGAGCTCAGCATTAGGCTCCATGTCTTTTAAAGTATCATGTGTCATTAACAAATTCATCCCCACTTAACTCTTACCAAAGCTAATTATAGTACCGTAACCGTTAGAAATTCTATACTTTGTGAAGGAGACACTGTCCCGAGGGCTTAAATGACATCAGATCCTTTTTCCTTAGGAAATGATTCCCAAAGAGACCAAATGTCATTTTTCAAACACTTCTAAATGCAGAATCAAAAGGCCTTATTTCACAGAAATGAAATGTTCAAGTTTTGTGTGATTTTTCAAGTGCTGGCTTTACCTCTTGACAGGATACAAAGGAAATATTTAAATAACTTAATATGTTCAACCAGGAATTAATTTATGTATTGAGGGTCTAGCGTGTGCCATGAGCTTTGCTGGACGTTGGGAATATAATGGTCACTAGCAATTGGTTCCTGGTTTTACAGAATTTACCAGACACAGAAAGAGATGGGTGACTATGCAAACACCTATGGGAATGGCGTATGGGTCAACCCAAACTGGAGGTGGACAGAAGCCTATCCAAAAGAAACGATGCCTGAATTGATATGTGCTTAGGATTTAGCTCATTGAGAAGTGATGAAGAGTTCTGCATAAAGGTCAAAAAACACATAACAAACATCCTGGGAGAAGGGAGAACGTAGTTTGTTGGGGCAATTGTGAGTGCTTCCATGGTAACTCCTGTGGTTCACTTATTTATTCATCCATCCATCCATCCACCCACCCACCCATCCATTTATGTTGGAGTAGCTACAGAGACAAGTAAGACTCAGGCTCTATGCTGGATTGGGACAGGAAGATGAGTCGAACTTTGTTGGGAGAGAAGGAAGAATTAGCAAAGATACTGATGTTAAGATGTATACAATGTGATGAAGCACAACCCTGGGGACACCCTCTAGCAAATTCGTGTACTTTCTTCAATGGCATACACTGCGCTTTTCCAGTCAATGAAAAATAGACATTGAAAGTTAACTATCAGGCATTGATCAATGTACTGTATATACCAAAAGGAAGGAAGTCTGTTACAGATCTCTATTACGGCATGCCCCATTGGCTCTCACTCTCTGCATGCCTTCTTAGGGTAAACTGTGAGCCCCCTAAGAGTGACCCATAACTCATTCTTCTATACAGCCCACCCAGCAGTGCCTGAAAGCCAGCATGGAATATATGGTTATGAAAAGACTGAAGTTTTCAATATTCAATAGTGGTTACTAATCTTTCTTCCCAAGAAAAATCACCAAGCCGTAGCTAAAGGACACATGGCCCATGAGCCGTGCTGCCTCTTGTTTTTTGGGACCCATAGCATGATGAGGTGCTTGGGGTCCAGAACAAAGGCTTTTTCCTTCGATAACCTGAGGTTGCATGTGTGGTTCGTAAGGTCAAGAGCAAGCAGGCAGGAGAGACCAGCAAATGTGAACACCCTTTGCTCCATGTCTCTTCTAGAGTAGGCTCTCAGCAAAGCTCCTTAAAGATGGCTCTCTACTTCGACATCTGCTTCCCCTCCCACAGTAACTGGATGGCACAATGCCGGGCAGAAACTACGGAATGGTCCGAAAGGTTGACATTTTTAATTTAGGTTATTGGCTTCAAGAACTTGAGCACATATTGACCCTTCAGAGAGGCAAAGACTTTGTGCTTTTTTTAAAAAAAAATTATAACTAGCACAGAGCATATTAAATACCTCTTGTCTGGTCTCTTGGGCCCCAGCTTCCCTTCCTCCAATGTGTTCTCCATCCCAAAGGCCTGGTCTGGTTCAGAAGCAGTACCTTGTAGCGGTTCAAAGCAAAATCTTCAGTGTCTAGGACTCTAGGAGATCTGGATTCCAATCCTACTTCCTGTGCTTCTTGACCGTGGGAACTTAGGCAAACTATTGCCTCTAGAGCAGTGGTTCTCAACCTTCCTAATGCCGTGACCCTTTAATACAGTTCCTCATGTTGTGGTGACCCCCAATTTCATTGTTACAAATTGAACATAATTGAAGCATAGTGATTAATCACAAAAACAATATGTAATTATATATGTGTTTTCCGATGGTCTTAGGCGACCCCTGTGAAAGGGTCGTTTGACCCCCAACGGGTCGCGACCCACAGGTTGAGAACCGCTGCTCTAGACACCTTGCTTCTGTAGGTGCAATGTGCACATAATGATGATTCCCTTCTCCACGTGGTGAGAGTGGAGGGTTAAGGATGAACAGGGCTTCACCCAAGGCAGGGGAAGCTGAGGGCCTGACATCGATGCCACTCCTCCCTCAGGAAAACCCTTCGGTGGCCGCATTCCTTCCAAGATAAAGTCCAACCCCCCTGTGTGACACAACAGGCCCTCCAGGACCTAGTCTCCGTGTCCTCTCTCCCAGATCCTTCTTCGCCGCCTTGCCTTGCGCTCACCGAGCGACCACCAGCTCCCTGGACTGCTGTTTCGCTTCCCTGTGCCATGCGGTTCTTTAGCCTGAGAGGCCACCTCCCGCATGCCTCTGCTCTGGAAATCCCGCTCCCGCATCTCTTCCTCCATGAGGCTTCTCCCGGGCTGAAGGAAACGCTTTTCTCGTATTTCCAGCACGCGTTAACGTTAACTCTCTTATAGAACCATCTAGAACCTTCACTGGTCTGTATTTCTCTCCTTGGCCAATAAGGACTGCTTCAAGGCAGCTCCTCCTGTGTGAGTTATCTGCTTCCCTGGTATTTATTCAGCACAATGGCTGGAATATAACATCTTCTGATTGATGTTTATTAAACTGGGTTTTATTGAATTCAAATCTTGGTGCCTTGGCTTCACTGCTACCTACAGGAGGGTCATGTTGAAATAATTCTCCTGTGTAAAAGTCAAGACATTTGTGCCCACTGTGATGCCATCGGAGACGTGGTGGCGGGAGGACGCTTATCCAATGCATCAGAGACTGTGGCGGGCTGAGCCTGTGTCTTGCACAGACCTGCCAGGGGAATTTCCCATCTGGAAGCCACATCTTGGAACATCTCTCTTTGGGGAGTTAGATTCTAATTATTGTAGTTTTGGTAATTCCGCTGCTCCTCCCAAACGCTCCAAATGGCCCATATTTATTTTAAATATTTAAATGAATTAATTGTTTTCCTTTTAGCTTTGAGAGTTGCCCAAACCATTATGGTAATCATGGCATTTTGGAGTCTCAGAAGCTCTGGGGGCACTGAATAACGTTTCTTTTGATGCCATATGTTGCAGCAGGAGGACAATTTATTATTAAATGCGGCAGATGTTCCAGCTGTGTTAAAGCAATTCTGTTTAACTTTAACATCTTTGTTAGACAATATTGATGGAAGTTAGTGGTTCGGACAATAGGTTGGATGGGAAAGTTGGGTTTCCTACTGTGTTCCGAGGTGGTTGGTTTGATTCAGATTAGTGCCCTATAACATCTAGGAAATGGTTTTTAAAGCTACAGATAACTGTTAACTGCTAGTGAGACAGAGCCTTGTCATTCATTCATTCATTCATTCAGGAAGAGTCAATTCAAGGTTGACCTGAAAGTGGCAGAATCTCAGAAAATTTGTGGGGTTTTTTGTTCCAGGTCAATGGTATCTTCATAATCCGAATACTTCTTGAACCTCACACCATCAAGCCATTTATCTGCTTTCCTCCATCTCTTACATTCAAGACCACCCTTGTACCACCCACCTGTCAGGTTCACCTTTTTCTGTTATAAATATATTTTATGGAACTGTTCTCATTTGTACTGGAATTTCTGTTTCCTAAACATTCTTATCACGTACTACATTCAGGCCATTTCCATGCCATTGCTTATGTTTTTCCTGCCTATCTGGTATAAAGCTCCTTTCACCCTCTAAACCTTATCCACTCTTCAAGGCTCAGCTCAAATGTCACATCTTCTGCAAAGGCCCTCTCTGTTCCCCCTGCTGTGACCTCCATGAGGGTTTCATTCGTACACTGCTTTATGCAGTGATACCTTTCTGCATTCTGCTGTGCTCTTTCTTTATTTTTCCTTCTACATGATAAACTCTTTGAAGACTGGGTATGTTTCAATCCCATTCTTCACTATAGCTGTGGATCCGGATGTGGAGAAACCCACGCTGGGAGCAGAGACAATGACTATACAATGAGCGCTATAATTGTGTTTTTCAAATATTCTTTCTGTCAAAAAATATTTGTGAATGAGCAGATTTGGGAAATACTCTCCTCTTTGGATCTGGTTTCTGGGGTCCTTGTCCTCCAAAACCAGGAGTCCAATGTCTTCGTGTCAGTTAACAACTGTGTTGAACTTCCTCCAACTACCAGTCAGACTTCACCTTTTATTATTCCTTCACACAAGACTTCAGTCTAGGTAGAATCCTGCCTAAGCGAATTAAAAAGAAATAAATTTCACTCAGAGGCATCGTCTTCATCATCACATTCCAATAAGCTTCTCTATCTTTGTCCTTTATTTCTTTCATAGCTTCCTGTCATTACTTTCCATAGTTTTGTTTTCATTTCTTTCAGGTATTTTGGGGAATACAAGTAAAATGTGATGGAAATATTCTACCTCTATGTCATCCAAAAGCCACTAACCACATGTGACTATTGAGCAGCCCATGAAATGTGGTTAGTGTGATTGAGGAATTGATTTTTCTTTTCAATTAATTTAAAAATAGCCATTAAATAACCATTTTTGTCTCTTGTCTCTCTCTGAGTGATTTATCATGACTCAACCTTTGCTTCTGGATTGTTCCCATGTCAGCATCTCTAACACCATGTTCTCTTCTGAGCTCTAGATACCCGTCGTCATGGACAGCTTCATCGGCGTGTCCTGCTGGTATCACTGGTCAGCCTGGTCACGAGCCTCTCATCCCCCTAAAACCTACTTCCTTTCAATATGACACATCCTTGTACCTGATTCACCCACCTCCAGTGGTGCCACTTCCTGTTGATGCTGTCTCCACCATTTATGTACTAACTGTCCCTATCTTTCTTTTTCTATTACTTAACCCCTCCCACAAAAATAACTTTCTGACTGATGCTAACCAGTCGTTAACTAGGGTAAACTGCTCTAACCACCTGAAGCAAACCCTAAAATCCTTCCTGAAAAAGAAGCTGTAGTTTGCTTTTTCCCATTTTCTTTATGAAATAGGAGACCTTGTGGACATATTGAGCCTCATGGGAATGTAGGGAGCATGAGCCACTGCTTTCTCTCCATCCATCTTGTCTCTCTATCTCACATAGGGCAGGATTCCGTTGTACTATATTCATAGCCCTTTAGCCTTCTTGTGGGGTAAGAATGTGGATCCTCTCCTCCAGCAGGGAGCCCACTGGCTCAGTGAGCCCCACAGTGGCCCACCTGCTCTCTCTCTGGCTGGAGACCTGTAACCAGTACAAAAAGGAGGCCTAGGAAGCCCATGCTCACTCACTTTGCAGCCACAGGCCCCAGCAATGAAGTGGCTGGTCTTGATTGTTGTATGCCTCTCGTGTCTATTTCTCAATGGGTTCACTTGAGAGGTGAGGCATGTAGCTAATTCAAATCTCAAAACCCAGCGAGTATAATGCCTGCCAGGACCGTCTCTTTAGTGCCCAGTTTTAGTGTAGAAGACCTCCCACTAAAGCCTTCCTTCCATGCTAGTTACTGATCACAGAATACAAGCCACGACCGGACTCCAGCCCGACCTTTCAGTCATGTCACTGGCTACCTCCATCCTTGTGCTCTGACGCTCCCCCAGACAGCAAACAGGCCCCCACACTCTGTGCCTTTAATTTTTTGCTGGTTTTTCCCTGTTTGCCCTCCAGATCGTCTCTATTCTTCTCTGCCTTTCTCTGTGCCCCAGGAGGCTAATGTCTATGGATGCATCAATAGGCCGTTACCCTCTACTTTCTGACTGGGTTTGCACAAGGAGGCTCTGAATGGAAGGGCAGGGGTCAATGGATTTATCTCCCCATCTCCTACCCTGCCAGGCTGTGCAATGCCAGTGGCTGTATGTTCAGACCAAAGGCCATAGAATCTATCAGGCAGCCCTCAGGCATAGCTACAGGATTGCCAGGTTCCAGAGGTGTCTGTAGATCCACTCCTCCTAGCCTTTGGGTGCTTTCGCACCCATTGTTGGGTTTCTTAACTCTTCACTAAGCTCTCTCCCATGACCTCTTTGGAGGTACCAACTGTGTCCTGCTAGGGCCCTCAATGACATGCTCCTTTTGTTTTATTTGTATGAGAGGTGCTACTCCCATCTCCCATTGTGTTTCTGAGGGAGGTTAGTAGACCAGAAAGACCAGGAGTCAGAACAACTCTCCTCGTCCTCCATCCCAGTGTGGGTACTGAGCACCTGGTCTAAATGTGCCTCGTCTAGATTCAGATGCGCTGTGAGAATAAAATACACACCAAGTTTTGAAGACAATACCAAAGGGGGGAAAAAAGGAATGCAAAATACCTCTTTTTTACATATTGGTTATATGTTGATTACACATGGAAATGGCAATATTTGGGGTGCAGCCCTAGGTGCTTGTCCCATTTCAACTCCCAACTTGCTGGTGTGACTCTAAGCAAGTTGTTGAACCACTCTGGACAAGACTTTTCTCATCTCTCAATTAAAAATGATTATTCTTGTCCTCACCCCTGGGGCAGTTCTGAGAGACAAATACCAAAATGCCCGAAAAAAGTGTTCTCTCAGCTGTAAAGAACCCTACAAATGCGAAAATCTCACCAACCGGATGCTCAGAGGCCCCTCCTCCAGGAAGCTTCCTCTGCTGTGTCCAGTCGAGAGCTATTTCTTTTTCCTTGGCACTCAGAAATTTGTAGTTAATGTGGGGTTTTCACACTCTGCCTGGTATTGTGGTTGGCACTGTGATTCCCTCTAATTGCTGGTAAGATTTAGAGCAGTGAGCAGAGGCCCAGTGCTAATCGTCTGTGACCCTCCTGTAGCAGCTGACTTCACCCGAAAGTTTGTGTTTACCCCATGTGGGTGGACCGCCAACTCCTGCTCTCCATCTGGCGGCCTGGTTCTCTGCAGTTTCTCCTGGCCACTGTTTGCATTTGGGGGCATGGTGGAAGGAGTGAAAGCTCTGAAGTAGAACAAACCTGGATTGGATTGTTACCATGATAGCTGGGTGACCTTGGGTGTGTCGCTTAAACTCTCTGAACTTTGGCTCTTTCCTCAAAATGATACCCTCCTGTAATCTCAAAGTGGATCCGAGGAAATCAAGCAGTAAAGATGAGCACTGGGGCCCAGGTTGGGCGGCTCAGTTGGTTGGGTCATTGTCCCCTCCACCAAAAAGTTGTGGGTTCTGGTCAGGGCACAGACCTAGTTTGGGGGTTCGATCCCCATTTGGGGTGCATACAGGAGGCAACAGATTGATGTTTCTCTATCTATCTCTATCTCTCTAAAAATCAGTAAAATCTACCCTTGGATGACTTGGGGATGGATCATACTTGGTCCTTGAACTTTTGAACCACCTTGGCCATATCTTGAGTTTTATAGCAGAACACATTCTATTTCTAGTAACTACAGGTTTTCTTCTTGCTATCTGTGTCCTCACTCAGATTTGGCGTCCTGGGAAGTACTAATTGCACCCTGTGCTCACTTGCATACAATTAACATTTCCAGAGGCAGTTTAGACAGAGGACATCCATCACCATCACTGCCCTAGCACCTTCGCTCCAGCCGGAGCTGGGGAGCAGCCAAGGAGTCACGTGAGGGCCTCTATCCCATAAATCAGTCCAAAGAAAACTGGAGCTGGAAACCTAATGCAGCCCAACTATAAAATACTGAAGGCCAGGCATGCCCTGTTGCCTGATGTAGTTGAGGGCACATTTCAAAAGTGGTAGTAAACAGGGCAGGTGGAAAATAAATTACATATTTTTTAAAGTGACCCATGCCTAAAATAGCTTCTTTCAGCTGGATTTGAGTATAGGTCCATTGACAGGAATTCTATATTCTCTATTTTGCATAAACCACATTCAAAATAAAAAAAAGTATACATCATAAAAAATACTCCTAGAACAACCTGAATACAGAACCATTCTAGAATCATCTGCTGTTTCTAATATTTTGCAAATGCCTTGCTCACATGTAATTGGAAAGCAATTACTTTAGAAGGAAGTTGAGTACTTACAAAGAGTTTAACTTATTTTTCATAGAAACAAACGCTTGCTTCCTTTTTACACTCACATTTTGTTGTTTACGCCATACTCAGTGAAATGTGGTCAGGGCAATAGCAAACACAACTGGTATCAGCAGATTTGGAAACAAACACTGCTGCCTCCTGGTAAAGATACGACGGAAGTGTGGGGCACACATGGGGGGGACACCAGACAGGGGCCGGCTAGCGATGAGTTTTTCGCATGTTGGAGTCTCCATCAGGAGGACAGTCTGTTGAATCAGTTAAATGGAGGTCTACTGTGATGCAGTGCCATTAAAAAATTATTTATGAAAAGTCAAAGGACTCCACATTGATCTTTTAAACACACTGCAAGCAGTCTTCATTAGCGGTCAGAGTCTACAGAGTTGAGACATGCTGAGAACTCTGCTCTCAAGGCAAGAAGAAACACAGACTCACAGGGCAAATGCCATGCGGGGAAAGAGGCAAAGACTGGAGTAGAGGGATCTACATGTGCAGCTGGAGCTGAGATTGGAGAGATCTACAAGCCAAGGAGCACCAAGGACTGCTGGTGGCCACCAGAAGCTAGGAGAGCTGGGCCACGGGTAGTGCAGGGCTTCTAGGAAGGTACCGTTGTTTTCTCACAGGGGTTTTTAGGTTCTCCTGGCTCCTCCCAACTCAACTACTATTAAAGACTTTCAGCTTTGTGCCTACCCACCAAGTGCAAGCAACCGGTAACAACTCCAAAAGATACTTTGCCGAAGTGTTGACCCCTCCTCCCAAACCAGGTTTAGACTTGCTGAGTTCCATTCTTAATAGGCTTCAGGCACAGTTTGATCCAGGGGCTATCCAGAACACTTGGTTGATGTCTCTTCATTGTTTAGGCCTGAGCTGAGTCATCAAAATCCAGTAAAAATTCCACATTAACTGACTTCTTCTTGGAGCTTTAATAGTAACAAATGTATTATGACTATTTAGTCAGGTGACTACATTATGTAATGTAGACCAGGCTCTAAGTTAGGTACCAGAAATAAAAATAAGATGAGATTTTTTTCTTCATAGTAAACTGGAGTTTGACAAGCTTGGCCCTTTGCAACTTGGAGTTATATGTGTCATGTCTGATACCCCTCCACTGGATTGTAAGCTTCTGGATCAATAGAGGACTTGATATTTTCCCCCATAATATCTAACATGGTATCAGACATTCAGTAACATTCTATCAAATGAATAAATTAACGATTGAATTAAGGAGCCTTTGCCACAAGTCCCTTCCCCAAATATTGGAGAAATAGAGGTCCGGTGCATGGATTCGTGCACCCATAGGGTCCCTCAGCCTGGCTTGCGTGGATCGGGCTGAAACCTACTCTCTTACACCCCCCAAGGGGTCCCGGATTGAGAGAGGGCGGTTCTTGGGTGACGCACCCCGGAATCAGGCTTCCTCTTCTCTGGTTCCAGGTGCGTCACCCGAGGACCACAGCTGCCAAGTAACCACAGCTCAGCAGCTCCTGCATTGAGCATCTTCCCCCTGGTGTCCAGTGTGCATCATAGCTACCAGTCAAACAGTCGAATAGTCACACTAGGCTTTTATATATATACTAGAGGCCCGGTGCACAAAATGAAATTCGTGCTGAGGGGTCCCTCAGCCCGGCCTGTGCCCTCTCGCAGACCAGGAGCCCTTGGGGGATGTCTGACTGATGACTTAGGCCTGCTTCCTCCGGGGAGCGGGCCTAAGTCATCAGTCGGATATCCTTAGTGCTGCCACAGAGGCGGGAGAGGCTCCTAGCTGTGAACCCAGCTCAGGGCTTCTGGCTGAGTGGCGCTCCTCCTGTGGGATCAGTGACCACCAGGGGGCAACTCCTGTGTTGAGCGTCTGCCCCCTGGTGGTCAGTGCTCATCATAGCGACCGGTCATTCTGCCATTTGGTCGATTTGCATATTAGCCTTTTATTATATAGGATAGATTATTGACAAACATTGAATAATTTCCCTTCCCTCCATAGTCAATGGGATGCTGGATTTTTCATTTACAACAGAGGGTGTTCCTGTTGAACTCTCTACTCCACCAACTCCTCTTTCTTCATTCCCATTATTCAAAACAGTTTGCAGATAGCTCTATGGGAGCCTCTTCTTTTATATACAAGTTGCCAAGATGTAAATATTTCATCTTGACACCTCCTCACTTGCCAACAAAGTATTTTATGTCTCACATCCATTGTCCTGGTATCTCTTTGGAATATGCAAGACACAAGTGGTGCCCTGAGCTGACTTCTATATGAAGGCCGTTCATATTTCATTACAGCCATTTCTCCGTGTCTCTGCCAACTAGACTGCTTGCATGATAAAGGCAGAAGTGAAATGTGTCCCCAACTCTGCCCCTTGCAGAGCACAGTGTCTACCGCTGGCTTATTCCTTAGGACACGTGTGTTTGCGAAATAAGTTTACCAGATGTATGAATGGGTAGTAGATGATAATCCAACACAGGTTACATGAAGATGTGGGAAAGACTGTGACATGGGAGTCAGCCCCACATGACCCAATGCGCCCAAGAAAAGGATGGGTCCTAAATTGGCCTCCATAGCACAGAGGCTGGACCACAGAACTCACTCACTGATGGACCCAGAGGCCTGGGCTCACTCACAGGCCCTGCCACTTGCTCTGTGTCCTTGGGACAACTCTCTAACTGCTCTGGGCCTCAGTTTCCACTTCTGTAAAGTATCAATAATAAGCATAGCACCCTAGCTGGTTTGGCTCAATGGGTAGAGCATCAGTCTGTGGACCAAAGGGTCCCGAGTTCGATTCCAGTCAATGGCATGTACCTTGGTTGCAGGCCCCAGCCCCCTAGCCTGGGCCCTGGACAGGGCTCATGCAGGAAGCAACCAATCAACGTGTTTCTCTCACATCGATGTTTCTCTCTGTCTTTCCCTCTGTCTTCCACTCTCCCTAAAAATCAATGGAAAAATATCCTCGGGTAAAGATTAACAAAAAACAAAACAACAACAACAAATAATAATAAACATATCTACCTCGTGAATTGTTGTGAAAATTAAGTGAGATGGTTCGTGTGCAGAGCTGGACACACAGTAAGTGCCCAGTAAGAGCCGTTGTTGGTAGCAGGGCTGTCAATATCACTGCTACTCCTTCTTAGACATTTGCTTTGATCATGAACTACTACATTCCACATTAAAAAGAAAATCCGCAGCCTAAAAGCCACTGAGTTGACTTTAAATCCAAACAGGGAGAAACCAATTGAGGTGTTTGGAGTATGAAAAGATGGGAAAATCAAAGGCAACTGAATTACACCTTATGTTGTAAGGGGTAGCTGGTGTTTTCGGGTTGAAATAATAGAGAGAACTAATAAATGAGTGAGTATTACATGTATTTTCCGGGTAAGCCATACTGATTATGTGATTTTCTGCTTTTCAAATGTAAATGAGAAGTGTTTGATAATTGCTCTTCTCACAGGCGGAAAGCTGACATAATTAAACACTGGCTTGAACAGTGATGATTCAACTCAATCAGCCACTGTTTTGATGGGCTGGGAGGAGGGGGCTACAGAGACCACAGGCCCACACCTGACCTGTGTGACTTCTCCAGGCAATTTGTGCAAGTGCAGCAGCAGCACAGGGGCCACCAGCCATCCCGCCTCTGCCGTGTCCTCCAGCCTCTGACCTATTTTCCTTTGGCGAGCTCTGGCCTGATAAGCCATGCCTTTTTAAAAATATATTTTTTTATTGATTTCAGAGAGGAAGGGAGAGGGAGAGAGAGAAAGACACATCAATGAAAGAATCATTGATGGGCTGCCTCCTGCATGCCCCACACTGGGTATTGAGCCCACAACCCAGGCATGTGCCCTGACTAGGAATCAAACCGCAACCTGCTGGTTCATGGGTCTACACTCGCCCACTGAGCCACACCTGGACAAGTCCTGCCTTTTGAGATGTGGCAGAAGCAGGGTGTGTGGCATGGTGTCCTGCATTCATGCACAAGTTGGCCTTGAGCAAATTGCTTCTCTGAGTCTTAGATTCTCCGCCTGTAAGATCATCTCACTAATCCCCACCTCCCTGGATTCTTTTGACCCTTAGATGGGCTAGAATACATGCAGGTAACTTTTAAAGGTATTATTTTTTTATGTCGTATTTGGGGAGGATGTACAATCTCCTGATAATGCTGCAAGGAAATTATTTGAATTTTAATCAGTCTTTCCATCTCCAAATCAGAACTACTCTACTTGCTATTCAACTATGATGATCTTGAGTAAGTGTGAAAAGCTCTACTCAGTGTCAAGACAAAACATAATTTCAATGTTTTTAAATTTTCAATGGATGAGTGCAGAAAGCACTTATAAAAGCATTCTAGAACGTGTATTGTGGTGTAATTATAATCAGGTATCTACAGAAACAGCCCATATTAATAGTTAATATAGGCAATAATTTGTCCCATCTGTCCCCAGGCCGCCACGGCAGGCAGTCCTGGGTGGGGGCAACATCGGCATTCACAATAATGAAGACAGTCTGTCTGCTCAGGAGCAGATGACGGGGAAGCTGGTGGAGTGTAAGCAGCAGGGCCCTCCTTAAAGGCCTTCCAGGGTCCTAGCAAGTGTGCAGTTATGATTTTCAATGTTTTTCTTAAAGAGGATCCCTCCAGCTTGTTTACGTCTCAGAACCACAAACCCTGCACCCGGCCCCGGCCTCTGCCCCTGCCCCTGCCTCCTCGGAACAGATAGAATGTTCTCTCACCCTACCCCTCACCTTCAGGACCAAAACCTCCACCTTGTAGATACCCAAGTGGTTACCTGTGTTTAGACATGGGGGACAGTCTGAAAATGTATGTATTATTTTTATACCTGTCCAAATATTCTCGGGAAAAACAGAAACAAAAAATTTACAATCTAGAGGTACTTTCCACACTGGGATTTGCAATTGTCCAAAATATGTGTTGTTGTTGCTGTTGTTAGCAAATGGAAGCAACATTTGGTAGCTCTTATAGCCTTGCTCCTGTCCTTCATCCCCGACGGCAATATTACTCTAGCAGGTTTGGAAGTGATCACGGTATGAAAAAATTAATCAGAGGTGAAGGGAATGCAGCTCAGAATTTCCCAATGACAAGCCTGCCTGTGAGTTCTGGTTTTTTTCATCTTAGAATTTCACTGACTAGAAAGTTTATTTCTGAGAAAATCCCTACTGGGTTCACAGGCCACTTATTTGTGATGTTGGCAGTGGAGTCAGACAGAGCCGGTTTTGAATCTCAGCTGTGCGCATCGTGAGCCGTAGAAACTTGGGCAAAGGGTATAGCGGGATGTGCCTCAGTTTTCTCATCTGTGAAATTGGAACAATCCTCCCGACCTCAGTGAATCCTTGTGAAGCCTGCTTGAATTCAATGCTGTGGTGTGACTGAGGGACCGGCCCCACCAGGCCCACTTCCCCACCCGCCCCTTCTCACTCCCCGTGTCCCCAAAGTGCCAGGGTCTTGCTTCTGTGACAGCGCTTCCCGAATGAAGCCTCGAAAACGCTGCCGTGTCTGCATGCCCCGCAGGCTGGGTGTTCTTCGGGGCTGGAGTCTTAATCAGCACCAGGATCACCCTCCGAGCTTGGCACGCAGCAGACACTTAATGTTTATTGAAGGAAATTGAATTGAATAGTCAAATAGAACCAAAGATGCATGCTCCTTGGTGTGGGGTGGAATAGGAGAGGGATGTGTGCTTTGACATTTGCAAATACGTACTTAGAAGGACGTCCAGGGCACACGGATTTCTGTGGGCCCGACAAATCTTAGAGAGGATTTCTGAGTGCTGATGAAATGATAAAATGCCTTCCTGACCCCCTCACCCCTGCCATCAGGAGACAACAGGACTCGTCTAGTCCGCTGGCCTTGGAGGTGGGGCAGATCCTCTCTTGGGGCATCAGTGTGCCTCTTGTGGACTCTACGGACCAGCTTCTCATTGGCTGTGAGGGGCAGAGACCAGGAAACTCCTGCAGCCATGGCTGCTCGTGCCAGAGCTGTCCCACCTTCCAGGTCCACCCGCAAAATACAGAACCTGGGCATCTTCTGAACGGCCACCAATCATGCGACTAGACACCAGAGGCTACTTAGTCTCTAGACTTCAAATTGGAAATATCTGGGCACTTACTAAATGAAGAGACCCGAGAAAATGTTAACTCCCTGAAAGAGATAAAAAGGAAAAAGTCCCTGAAACCTTGAATTTTGTGTGTCATCCTTTAAATTACACTCCATGTCATGTCAATGTAGAGCATACAGACTCCAGCGTCCTGCAGCCCGTGGCCTGTGAGTTAGCCCCTGGGTGAATTAAAACACGTCTGATACCTCTGCTATTTAATAAGCACCTACTATGTACCAGAATCTATAAAAGGGGTTTTGTCCGTTAGTGTGAAAAACAGTCCTGGGAAGAAGGTTATTATTGTTCCCATTTTGTAGATGAAGAAACTGAGGCTCAAAGGTCGTGGCACAGAACAAATCAGCTGTAGAGCTCAGGCAGGATCCCACTCAAGCTCGCCTGACTCCAAAGCCCTTCAGTCTTTTCCTTTCTGAGCAGAACCACAGTTCCCGGGACCCTAGGCCACCACCAGGGGGACATGGACGTTCACCCAGACTTTCAACCTCCCTGCTGAATCAGCCTGGAGAGAACATGCCTTTAGGAGCTGATTAAACCACAACTTCCGCTCGGCTGAGTTCACACTTTGCTTTCAGAAACAGTAACAGTTCTGGGTGAAAATGCCATAAAAGCCTTTAAGATATAAACTCAAAAGCCAGGGTCAGGATTTTGATGACACATCTTTAAATGTTTTATTATTAAACATGTGACTGGAGGTTTTTCACTGTGTAGCCCACTTGCCTTTTACATATTCTGCCTGTTCACTCTCCCCATAGATCCTGAGTAATGTCCCTACTCCAAATGATTTTCTCCTCAGCACCCGTAACAATTAGAGCTCTAAAACCAGGCTTAAAATAGAGCATGCTTGCCAGTGAATTCATCAAACATTCGGGCTGTGATTTCAGTTAACACAAATATTAACTCTACACCGACATTATGAAGTAGATGCTATTAGTTTTTGTTGTTTGGGGGTTTTTTTTATTGAGTTCAGAGAGGAAGGAAGAGGGAAAGAGAGAGACAGAAACATCAATATGTGAGAGAATCACTGATTGGCTACCTCCTGCACGCCTTT
>NW_006282874.1:3176946-3200502 GCF_000327345.1 Myotis davidii
GTTATTAAAATGCATTTCATTCTTAAAAATAAGTTATCAGCTGTTAAAGTGTATACACACTTTTCGGGAGACACCATATATTTATGTCTATAAGTATGTATTTTAAAACTCATAATAGCTAAATGCAAAAACTGAGACATTATTTTTAAATTGTTCCAGATCACATATGATCATAAATATGTGTGAATGTATGCATTTCATTAAGTTTTCCTATGGATCTCATATGTATGTATATCATCATTGCCCAATGAGATAGGTATTATTTTGTCCTTTTTAAAAAAATATTTTTATTGATTTCAGAGAGGAAGAAAGAGGAAGAGAGAGATAGAAACACCAATGGTGAGAGATAATCATTGATCTGCTGCCTCTTGCATGCCACACATTGGGGATCAAGCCTGCAACCTAGGCATGTGACCTGACCATGAATTGAACCGTGACCTCCTGGTTCATAGGCCGACACTCAATCACTGAGCCATGCCAGCCACACAATGTTATTATCATGTCCAATTTGCTGATGGGGAAATTGTGATACAGAGGGGTTCAGTCACAGAGTCAGGAAGTAAACTTATGATAAACCTGATTTTTCTTCAACTATGTTGAGTTGGATATACATCTCATTGTCATCAAAGGAATCCGCATAATACAGCCACCCGTTCCTTACTAAACCTGTGTTGGGTTCTTTTTTTTTAATATATATTTTTATTGTTTCCAGAGAGGAAGGGAGAGGAGGTTTTGAATGCAGAGCACTTGGCGTCTACAGAGTGAGTGGTCAATTAAAACAAACTATTGTCTACGACCGACCGGAGTGAGTCTCTCACCCCGTGCCTGGGCCTTCACTGCAGAGGGAGGTGCGTCAGAGGCCTCTCAGTCTGCAAGAGCCTGGGAGTGGCCTGCTCTTCCTGACGCCATTCCGAGGTCCTGCTTCGTGCACACCCAGACTCTGTCCGCCGGGGGCTACCTCTGCTCCCATGCTGGGCCTCCCAGTGTTTCGACCTTGCCTCCCCCAGGGGGGACTCTAGCAACTGATACCATGAAGCCATTCTGGTGGCATGAATGGAGCACGTCACGTGAGAAGAGGTGTAAATCCAGACAGGAGCCGCCATGCACTTTGAATCAACCCAGGCCCCTTTTCATGCAAATGAGGGGGGGAAAACACACAAAACAGGGAGTAAAAGAAGTGCAGAATGGAGCTCAAAGGCCACCCTGGCCCCAGTCTGGCTCCAGGAGAGCTTCTGATACCTGTGGTCGCTGTAGCTGGCGAACCATTTATTACAGCTCAGCGGGAGTGGGAACTGTACGGAGGGGCAACTTTCCCATTTTCTTTAAATGGTGTGTTCAGGGGATGTGAGTGATGTGTCTCCAGGAGTCAACAAATCAGAGGGAAACAAAAGTGTCGCAACCGGGCTTTTCTAAGCAGACTCCAGGCCAAGTTTGTCTTCCAGAACATGCTCTGCACGGGGAGGGAGTGGGGCTGTTGCCAGGTCGTAGCAGGGCTGCCTGGAGGTGGGCAAGCCTGGAGCTGGAGAGTTTTGCTGTAAAAGTCTCCCTTCAAAGCATCCGTGTCCTGCTCGAGGACTGACAGGGCATCGCCACTTAAAGAATGTGTTTCACAAATAGTTACCCTGTCCCAGGGAAACTGCTGGCCCCTGGAGGGGGTGCACCCCTGAGCTGGACACCATCTCCACCTTCCATGTGTCCACGTGTTTGTTTAGGAAGCATTTAGTTAGCACCTGCTATTTCCGGGCACTGAGTGCCCCTCCGAGCTGTGACAGTACCTGCAGTGACTGGGTGAACAGGGCCACCGGCACCTGGCGAGTTGACTGATAGCATGAAATGGACAAGAAGCATGGCTCTCGGTCCCACGATGAGACATCTTCCGGGAGAGGTAAAAGCCTCAGCCCGGGAAGCGCAGTGGGCACTTCACGAATGAAGCTCTTTGCATGGGAGCCGGGTCCGAGAGCGCAGGGAGGAGGAAGGGAATTGACGCCAGGCCCTTACATAAGGGGTGGGCAAAAGTAGGTTTACAGTTGTGAGTATGTGGAATTATTTTTTAAATATATTTTATTGATATTTTACAGAGAGGAAGGGAGAGGGATAAAGAGTTAGAAACACTGATGAGAGGGAAACATCGATCAGCTGCCTCCTGCACACTCCCTACTGAGGATGTGCCTACAACCAAGGTACATGCCCTTGACCGAAATCAAACCTGGGACCCTTGAGTCCGCAGGCCAACGCTCTATCCACTGAGCCAAACCAGTTAGGGCAAGTATGCGGAATTATTACTTATTAATCACTGTACTATTTATTTGTATGACAACTATAAACCTACATTTGCCCACCCCTGTATTTTATTTCATTGACTTCGCACAGCAGCCCTGTGAAGTGGATGATGTCATGGCCAGTTGCCGAATTAGGGACCTAAGGCACAGAGGGGGCATGGCTCACCCGAGGCCACGTTACTGTTAAGGGTCAGAGGCAGAATCCAAACTCCCATCAGACTCAAAACCCAGGCTTTTCCCATCCCACCCAGAACCCCGGCAAGGACTCACAGGGAAAGAATTGCGCCCTGGCACTGCCGCTGGGTAACTGGTCAGGCTGTGCCAGTGATGCGACCTCTCCCAGCCTCAGTCTGTCCATTACATGAACATTGCTCGTGCCTGCTTATTGCCAGGGTTTTGTGAGGAATGGATGAAAGAATGGATGCGGGAAATGCTTAAAATCCTAAGTCACTGTGAAGACGGGAGAAACTATAGCAATTAGAACACACCTGTCTTAGACCCAGTTCCACATGAGAGCTAACGATACAGCAAATAAGCCAGACTCTTGCCTGGTTTCATAACACAAAGCCTTTGTCGGATTTAGCCTGTGTTGCAGTTAAGCAGTTATTCTGCTTGATGTTTATCTACCACGTTGATCACAGTGAAGCATATATTACTGCAGAAGAGCTTTAGGCCCCCACTTTCGGGCTGTGTGTGTCTCATTTCCTCTCTTGATAATGAGTTGGTGCCTCCTCGCCCGGCTTCTCTCATACGTCCCCTATTTCAATAAATGCAGCACACTCCTCCAACCAAACTCCACACCCGCCATCACCATGGGATGCCGTCTTTCTCTCCTGCTGTCTCAGTTGGGTACCAAACCTACAGACATCATCCCACCTCGCTCTCCCCTGGGCCACTGCAGGCGCTTCCCCAAAGGGCCTCTCTGCCTTTACCCTTGACTCCCTCCCCACCATTCATTCTCCAACCCACAGCCATGAGGTCTTTTAAAATGCAAACCTGTTTGTCTCTCCTCTGCTTAGTACCACTTAGTGGGTTCCAGTGGTCGTTGGAATTGAATGCTATAGACCTTACACATGCCTGCAAGATCTGTCTCCACCTCCAACCCCTTGCTTGTCACCACACCCTCCATCACAAGACATTGCACTTGCTGCTTCCTTTTCCTGGAGCTCTCTGCTCCTTGCACTGTACCTGGCTGGCTCATTCCCAACTCATAGGTATCGGCTGTCATCAACCCTCATACTCTGTGATAAATGTGGAATATTTAATGTTTGTATCCCTTTTGGGATGTAAGCTCCACAGGGGTAGGACCTCTGTCCATGTGGCTCATCACTGCACACCCAACACCCAGCACAGTGCCTGGCAAACAGCAAGTAGTCCCTAGATATTTGTCATGTTCGTAAATGGGATAAGATGAACAATTCCTCAGGAAATTCAGCCCATGGCTTCCCTGCCATCCGCCCGCCCCTCTGAGTCTCAGTGGCCAGCCTAACAAGACTATCCCTCTTTGTGGCTTTGTCCCAGGAGCGGCTCGTGCTGTCCGTGCTGCCCCGCTTTGTCGTCCTGGAGATGATCAACGACATGACCAACGTGGAAGATGAGCACCTGCAGCACCAGTTCCATCGGATCTACATCCATCGCTACGAGAATGTCAGGTGAGAAAGGCGACGCCCCGCCTGTGCACCATGCGCTCCCTGCGCTGGGCTGCTCTCATCTCGCTGCCGTGACTTCCGTCTGCCTGGATGTCGTGCCATTTTTCATTGGTTGATTAATTCATTAACTAGTCATTACCCATCAGAGAGTTCTACATTTCCAGAGGCTCGAGAAGAATGTCAGGGAAATGCAGTCATATCTGCTTGCTGACGTGCTGCTTGGCTCCCCTGCAGCGGGCCTGCTGCCTTCACATTCGCAATGGGAAAGTCCAAGCCCTTCCACTGGGGTTGGCAAACTAACCCCAGAGACATCTGGGGACCTCAGGGTGATCAGCAGCTCTGCTCCTTATATTCCTCACAAGTGTCTTTAAAACAATACGAATACAGGCTACAGCTTTTTTTCTTTTTGAAAATGTATTTTTGGCCAACCATGCATCCATCCATCCATCTATCCACTATCCCATCCACCCATCCACCCATCCACCCATCCATCCATCTATCCACCCACACATCCACCCATTCACCCACCCATCCACCCATCCACCCATCCATCCATCTATCCACTATCCCATCCACCCATCCACCCATCAATCCACCCACCCATCAGTGCCCTCTGAGCCCAGTACTGCCCTGGACAACACGCTGTGCACTGAAAACCAGAGGGTGGACTCCTTACTGAGGCAGAGCAGCTTTAGAATCCCAATTCCACCTCTCCTCATGTGTGAGCTTGGAGGATTACAGACACAAGTCTCAGGATCTTTTTCCGTAAAATGGGCAGTTTCTATATACCCTGCAGTGAGTAAAGGTCTAAAGAAAGCACAGGACAGGAATGAGCATACAGTAGAGCACTGGGCATATTGTACATTGTTTCAGACGTGGTTTCTAGTGGCAAACAAAAAGAACCCAACCTTGGCTGATTTAAAAGGAGTTCCTGAATGGCTACATGGCGGCTCCAGAAAAATTGGGGAGGGACAGAGGGGTGGTCTCAGGAACAATCTGGAATAAAGCCAGAAGCATGGCGGAGCACAAGGCCAGTGAGGACCCGCTTCCACTGTTTCCGAAGAGTTCATTCCCTGTCCTCACACAGCTGTCACCTCTGCAGTGCCTCAGTGCCCAGGATCTGGACATGGCTGCCTTTGCCCACTCCTTACCCTCCCCCGGCCTGCCTCTTTGCAGGTCAAGTTAAAACCTGGGGCTGGTGCGGCCACTGGCAGAGCCCCGTCACTGGCAAGAAGAGACTGGGAAGCAAAGACAGTTGAAGCTGGCGTGTTCAACTTGGACAGCAGAACTGCACTGCCTTCCCAGCAAATGCCACAGGGCGGGAATTTCCCAGACATAGGGGGAAGTTCACACGTGGCTCTGAAAACGCCAGTCTGGCTTCTCAGTCCCTTGCTTCCCGTCTTTGTGGGGGAGGAGGAAGAACATTTCCCACACACCAGCACCTCTGGCTGCCCTACACTCATTTCGAAGATAGGCCAGCAGAGAGCGTGATTCTCACACCTCCCTGTGGCGGGAGAGCCTGGAGAAGTGGTCCCCTGGGTCACATTCAAGAGTGGAGCGACCCTGCCTTAGACGCTTGAGTCTGTAAAGGGTCCCTCGTCATACGGCAGCTCTGGTGAGAGGTACACACACCCCAGATCTGGGAATCGGTCCCACAGATCATGGGACTCGTCATTACCAATTCTAGAACAACAGGTTCCGGGCAGTACCTATAATTACGATACAGTGTGGGCTCTATTATTACAGTAAGCAAAGGGTGCCAAGGGAGCATGAGGCGAGGAAGCCCTGTGGTGGGAGAGGGGGCGGCGAGAGGTGGAGGGTGCAGGTGGGTAGAGAACGCTTTCAAAAGAGATGGTTCTTATTTGCCTCAGTTAAAACTGAGTCAGCCAAGTGAAGAGGACAGGAAGCCAGGCAGAGGGGGCACACAAGACCGGGGGTCTATAGTTATGCCTAGACCTGGATAGAAAAGATGTGCATTATCTATTAATATAAAAGAGGGAAAATACCAACATATGACAAATTATGAGAGTGCCTGTCACCATGGAGAAAAAGATGGGGGGAAACTAACCTTAAGAAAAAATAATGGTGAAAATACACAAGCCGGCTCACCCACACCCACAGGCTGGGGACCCTCAAGTTCAAGAAACAGCACCTTTGGCTTTCTCTCTGCACTAGTCAATTTCAGGGCTGCCTTCTGTCCAGAATAACGGAAGTTATTTCCACCCCCTCCATCCACCCATTTATTTCAAACCACTGAACTGAGGTCTGATACTCCGAGACCCTTTTCTGAGTTCACAACACACACCATCAAAATTGAGTTTACTGCCCACATTTCTCAGTGGCCTGGGCTCGCGGCAAAGGAGCCCTTTGTAAGGGGAAAAGAGCCTAGAGACCCCATTGCGCACAGGGCCTCTCCCAGCCCTTCCCTGAGGCAGCTCCCACGGGTCCTGGGCAGATGAACTCATCCGGGGGTGGTGGGCCTGTGCGGCCCACGGCAAGGCTGTGGGTGCTAAAATAAGACCAGAGATGGAGAAGGCGGAGGAGGGCCGTCCTTGGCCTGTATCTGAGAACAAAGTCAAACCGGCTGCTCCGCCCGTTCCCAGCCCCCGGAGTGCACCCGCTGTGGAGTAGGGAGCATCTCTGAAATCATTTCTAAATCTGTCCCTCTCTTCATGGCCACCCACCCGGTTCATCGCCTCCCATCAGCAGGGTGTACAGGAGGCACCACGCCACGCCTGGGGACATCCGTGGGCCCAGGGGACGGGGAGCCTGCGGACCAGGCTCTCATCCGGAAGACTGTCTGTGAGCCACTGCCCCTACAAGACATTGGCTGCAGCCTTTCGTCTCTCTGGGTTTGCTTCCTAGTCCAAAGCAGGAGCTGTCTGAAAGGGTCCAAGCATTTAGACTCCAGTTGATTTCGTCCATACACAGCTGAGATGTCTGCAACGAGATCCCGGCACTGGGCTTTGTACGGAAGCCTTTACGGCTTCCAGCCTCATCTGCCCAATTCTATCCCTTTCCTGTCTCCTCCCCCGCCCACTTCCTCGCCGGTACATGTAAGACACTTCTCGTATTAGTTAGGCCCTGCTGTGCACTCTAACACAGAACCTCCCAGTTTTGATCATTGAAACTCCATAGACTCTAGTCACTCAGCTGTCCACTGCTAATATTCCTGGTGGGTGGCTGATTCGGGCACAGCGGCCCCCGCATGTTACAGCTGTGCCAACCCCTGGCATTCAGCTCTTGGAGGGGGAAGAGCAGAAAGGCCCACCCGTTTCTTGACCACCTTGGCGGAGAAATGACAAGGATCACTTCTGCTCAGATGCCACTGATGAGCCCTGATGGCATGGCTCCACCCAGCTACCAGAGTGGCACAGAGTCCCTGACTCGGCGGTCTTTGCTAGGGCAGGGCGGCATGGATTTGGTGGACAGTAGCTTCTCTGCCAGGCCTCTCTCCCCGCTTTCCTCCACCCCAGCCCCTGCCACGTGGTTTGTACATTCTCAATCTACCCGCTTTGGGCTGTTTTATTTCCTGCCAGCGTGCGCACTCGCCACGTTCGCCCTGCAGACTAGAGTCCCATGGACAAGCGAAATGAAACTGAATGAGCCCAGAAAACTGGTTGCCTCTCGAGGCCTGTCTGTGTGGCAACCTATTAAACCCTCGCTGGTCCCCAAAACTTCCCCCAGCTATTATGTGTCCTCTACTTACTGAGGACCGTGGCGTGATTTATCGGTTTCTTCTGACAGTAGCCCTGCAGAGTAGCTTTAATCATTGTACTATTGTCAAGAAAGTGGAAGCTCCGAGGGATTAGATGCGTTTCCCTGGAACACACAACTAGGAAGACGAATCTACACAGTGTTCCTAATGATTCTAGTGGCTTCTGCTAAAGCCTCTTTGAAGACTCTATTTGCAGAGCGACTGTTAGGTAACATCACTTATTTTTAGCCAAATAAACAACTTATATAACCAAATTAGAGTTGGAAATTAATACGGTCCTGTCAGTATATTCCAAGATGAATATCTTGGAAGGTTACAAATTTATACTTAGAAACAAAAGGCCCTGCCTTGACCCCAGCACGTGGGGGCAGCAGAATGAGCAAGGCAGCGAGAGCCAGGGCCCGGCTTCTGATGGTCTTTCCTTCAACTCACTCCTAGTGCACACGTGTGCCTCAAGCCAGTGCTTCTCGCGCGCACGAGAATCACCTGAGGCCCTGGTTATGTCCGAGTGTGACCCAGCGGGTCTGGGTGGGGCCCGAGTCTGCCTGTCTAACCAGAGCCTAGGAGAGGCCGGTGGTGGCCGGGACCACACTCGGAGGAAGGAGGTCCTGACGCTGACCATGTCTGTTGATTCAACTCAGAAGACAGGTCATGAGTCTTAACATATGATGGAATCTTGAAGGACAAGCAGGATTTTAATAAGCAGCAATGGGGAAAAAGCTGTGGTGGGAGCAGGTGCACTGCAAGATCCAGGTGCCCCCTCGTCCTTCCTGAACCCCTGCGTGCACTGTCTCAGCCGGGATGTCTGCTAACTACGGCAGGGAGAGCGAACATCCCAGACCACAGCTGACTTCTCTGCTGATGTTGGTGTGTGTCCCGGATTATTTAAAATCTTAATGCGCTTTCTCTCCACCCCAACCCACCCCTTCCCTGTTGTCTAGTATTCTTTTTGCAGATGTTAAAGGATTTACCAACCTCTCCACGACCTTGTCTGCTCAGGAGCTGGTCAGGATGCTCAATGAACTCTTTGCCCGATTCGATCGACTGGCCCACGTGAGTTGAATTTAATTCACTGCTTGTCTTTGATGGGAGTGAGGACTGCATGTGAATGAGGGGAGGACTCAGCCTTCACTGCCAATGTCATTACTGCTCTGCATCCTGCCCCTGGGCGTGGCCCCCTGATCCTCACACATTCTGGGGATCAGTGTTAGTTACTGACAGGTCTCGGATGGGAGGTTTGACAGATGAATCTTCCCAGTGGAGAGACAGCTGGTTGAGTGACAATTAAACCAAGTCCTTTTGATCCGCTTGCACTCCAGCATCATGTCCCCCAGAGTGGCCAGGTGCCACCCAGCTGCCCTGGTTCGTGCAGAGGTGGCTGCCTGCTGTTCCCCAGCCGACCCAGCCATGGGGACTGAATTCACCGGTTCTCAAGAAACAGTGGTCCACTGGGCCCCTCTGTGTTTGACCTTACTTAAGAGCTTTGCTGTGTTAGCCAACAAGACACCACCTTTATTTTCAGTTAGCTGATCAGAGCCCAAATAGAAAACAGGTTAAAGGAGATGACCATTTGCCATCGAAACACAGATTCCTGGTCCTAAAGCCACTTGAGTGACGGAGGGTGAGTTACTTCGTCCTTCTTGGTAAAGGGTGTGCATCACGGCCAGCTTCACAGGCTGGTGGAAGTTCCATGAAACCACATTGAGGGGAGTGCATTCTCCAGGCACCAAAAATGTCCTGTTTTGGCTGCCTCGCCCCAACAGAGAGCCATTCATACTGGAATCTGAGCACCTCTAGGGGTGGTGCGTGGGGCTCTGTGCTGGGAGTATGGGAATGACTAAAGCACATGCCTTCCCTTCCCAGAGCTAAGTCCAGCTGGGGCTACAGAAAGAGGAAAGCAATGCACCATGTGATGTGTGCAAAGGTACATCCGGGTGACCCGGGACTGCAAAGGCGACACAGAACCCTTGGTCAGAGATTTCCAGGAGAAAGTGGCACTTAGGCCGAGTCTTAAAAATTAGAGAACAACATAGATCACGATTCAGCAATGAAACGGAGCAAGCCTCTGACACCTGCCAGACATCACTGAGTCGCCAACGCAATATGCCAAGCGAAAGAAGCCAACCCAAGATACAGATGACGTACCCCTGAAATCTATATCATTTTATGAACGATATCACCGCAAGAAATTCAATAAAAAATAAAATAAAGTAAAAAAAAAAGAAGCCAGATGCAAAAGGCTAAACATTTTATGATTCCTCACATAAGCCATTCTAGAAAAGTCAAAATTACAGGGACAGAGACGAGCTGAGTGGTTGCCAAGTGGAGGGTGTGGACTGACTGCAGGGCAGCATGGGGTGCGGTGATTTGGGGGTGATGTGGGTGCTCTATATATGAGCAAGGCTCTTCACACTTAGGGGAAGGGTGACTGTTACTGTCTTTAAGTTATATATCAATTAGCGAGGTGAAGAAGATAGGGAGTGTCAGCCGGGAGAATAAAAATAAAGATGCCAGCTACTCAGAAACCAGAAGAGATTCAGCATCGCCGGAGGGAAAGGGGTGAGGTGAGCTACACAGACAGGCGGGGACCCGCCAACAACCCACAGAGGAGCCTGCAGCTCCCGGACAATGTTAACTAGGGCACTAACTGGGCAGCGGAGGAGGTGGGGACTGAGGTCTCTCCTAATACAAGAGCTGGGTTTCCTGAAGGGCTGGGAACTGGGAGGTGGAGCAGAATATATACCACCTTTTGATTGTTGCATCAGTGGGGGCTGGTGTGTTACGCATAAATCATTCTACTTCATATTATGGTTGTGAATATTTCTGCTCAGAGACACTAAGATGGATAGACATGACCCTCCCGCAAGGACCGACAAATGTGACCAAAGTTAACTTTTAGTGTCACAATAGACGCCACTGACTCAGGGGAAGGGTTGAGTAACAGTTAATGGAAGTTGTTCAACCAACATTTATTGACAACATACCACGTGCCAGGGAACGTGCAGGACTCTGGGAAGGCAACGCCAGTCCCTGCCCTCAGGGAGCTCTGAGTCTCGTAAGGGAGATGGACCAGCCCGTAATGACTGCAGGACAGTGCCGTGCAAGCAATTAGAGGCCCAGGGTGGGGAACGAAGGGAAGCCCAGCCAGATGCTGGGCGGGTCTGGGGTGATGGTGTTGGCGATCCAGCAGCACAGAGAGAAGAGGGCCTCTGCACACTGGGGCTGGGGAAAGAGGAAGAGCTTTGCTGGCATCAGATGAGAGGAGGAGGTGCCTTCTAGGCTGAGCCATGGGGCAAAGGCAGGGGAGTGTGAAAATGCAACACTGCGCTACTGGCGTGGGAGCTAGAAGGAGCTCAAGATTGTTAGAGCGTGAAGGGCAAGGGCAATGAGACGAGCTTGAGGGCATGGTTGACATCTGAGGGAATGTGGAGTTTGTCTCGGTGCCTGGGCTTTTCGCCCGGGCTCCTGTCCACACGGTGGGGGAAGAGGAGCGAAGGACGGTACATGGCCAGTGATCCCCCCTGGGCACAAGATTCTGTAGTCCACCTTCTGGGGTATTACTCTTATTGGAAGGTTTTAAAGGGAAAATACCTATCAAATTAAGCACAGATAGGTGATGGAGTAAAGTTATTATTAATTTGATAAGATTATTAAATATGCATAAAATGCCCTTTTTAATGCATTGTGATGAGTGTTTTCCCTGGCTTACCTAACTTAGTTCTCACAACAAACCTACAAGGCAGTGTCTTTATTATTCTCATTTTACAGAACAAGGCACTGAGGCTCAAAGAAGTCAAATAATCTGCCCAGAAGCACCAGTAGGTGGTGCATCTGGGATCCAGACCAAGGCCAGGTGCCTCCATGGTCATACACATATTCTTCATGACTAATTTGGATGGGGAGGGGCAGATAGGAACTACCTTACTTTACTAAAGGATCAGGCATTTTAGGGGGTGGAATGGGAGACCTCAGAGATGGGTTGCTGCCTCTGCAGGATGGCTTGAAGGGTTCGAGTGAGGCCGGCCTGGAATATTCCTTGTGCAAATCCCCTCTCTGCATCTCAGTTTCTTATCAAAGGTGTGATGAAGGACAAATGACACAACACTGTGAGATGCTTCACACACAGGCTGCTCCAAATAAGGACTCCGTGCCCATCAGTGCTCGGCAACGCCTAGTCCCCCCGCCCCGGGTGCATCAGTACCTACTGCCCTAGGAGACCTCGGTAGGAAAATTGAATAGCCTCTGCCAGAGAAAACAAGTCCACTCAGGAAGGAGAAACCCCACCGTAAGTGCATTTACCCCCCCGACTTGCCCCTTGAGCATCCTTTAGCACCAAAATCCTGTGCCTTTGTAATGACCTTTCTCTCCTGGCCACGAGTCTTTGCTTTAGATTTCCCTTATGTTGCACATCAGAGAGAACCCACCTCCCATGCAAATGGCACTCACTGCACCTGTTTACTCACTGCGTTATTAAAATGCAGGGGAAACCTCACAGCCTCCTGTTAGAGAGCCTCTTAGCGTGATCGAGTTCCTCGGGTTCCCCATGGTTAGGGCTGCTCAGAACAGAGCACTGTGACCCTTGACCCTTTGGCAAACTCCCATTTTAGGGGGTTTGGTCTCTGTCACTTTTGGTCTTCAATCTTTTTGTAAAATAAAGTAGTTCCTACCTGCCCCTCCCCATCCAAATTAGGAATGAAGAATATGTATATCATTAGGAAGTCTTTAAAATTGTAAAGCAAAAAACATACTGATTTGTTAACATGATTGACCTCAATACAGCTTAAACCTTTCTTAAAATGACTGACAAAACTGGAAGCACCGAAACTGCTATTATAAAGAACAAATCGAACCCAATGGAAAGCTAATCCACAGATTAAAATCAAGGAGAGAGCTGCTTCTGTACTAACATCGAAAGAATTTCAAGATATTTGCTGCATGAAAAAAAGCATGTCTCAGCTCTATAGACATGGGCTGATAAATCTATGGCTAAGAGCATGAAAACTAGTCATACATGATCATGGAAATGTATCTGTGAAAACACAGCAGCCTCGGAGGAGGGGAAGGAGACCAGGTCCCCAGTGGTGGTGGGCCTGAGGGCCAGGGGCTGCGTGAGGGACTTACCACAGTCTCATTGCTACTTGGACAATATAGTCTTCTGTTATTTCTGTAATCACCACGAGATAACGTCATGTTCTCTAACGCAACTATTTTAAGTGCATTAACTGCACCAATGTTTTTGTTCCAAGAATCTTCTCTCTTTTTATTTTTTATTGATTTTTTTCCTCTGATTACAAAAGCAATGCTGTTCCTTATATAAAATTTAAACGCCAAAGATATAGACAACACAGGAAGTGCACATCCCTGTCATCCTAGCCCTGCCCAACCACACAACCGTCTTTGATAATTGGGTGTACAGATCTCCTAGGTTTTATCTACACAAATGGTTTCATACATCCTCTGGATTTCCCAAGATTTTTATCATATCAAAGCCATCGAGATGGGAGGAAAAGGGTTATATTAAGACTAACTCAAGAAAATCTGCAAGAAGACCCTCCCCCTACTTTATTTTTCCTCTTCAATATCTCTTTTCAAAGCAACCTGGCTTCCTTAATCTGAACTTTACAAAGCAATTTCGGATAAGAGGAAGTTGTTTGCCTATTACTGTCAAGTCACCTGACAGCTCATAGGAATTGATCAGAAAAATATGTCTACAAATTGACAGATAAGAAGACAGGCTTCCACGTATTATATGCATGAAAGAGTGCGGATGTGGAAGGCTGACTTGAGCATTTTGGTCTCTCCGGGGGGTGCCAGAACCAATGCCCTGCAGTTACCAAGGGATGGCTATAGGTAGTTAGGTTTTGGGGAGTCAAACGTTTATGTGGATTTTTGACTGCGTGGGTGGTCAGTGCCCCTGTTTCACATTGTTCAGGAATCAGATAGATACACACACACACACACACACACACACACACACACACACACATACAGCAATATAGTGAGCTTTTATAATGTTAATTTAATTTAGTGCAAATAACTTTCCTTTATTCTAGGAATATCTTATTTTTAAAATAAAGCACTGGTGTAGTCGACGGTGGTTGGGTTGTTATTTTGGTTTGTTATAGGTTTTTCATACTTCCTTGGCAAATACAAAATTGAGCCCTCTAGCCATCCCTCTGGCCCTCTGGTTTTTTAGTAACTGTCCCATTGACTCGATTAATCTGGAAACTGTCAGGTCTAGTGGGCGAAGGGCTCCATCTTGTCCCGGAAGCTTTAGGGGTCTCAGAGGAAGGGCCTAGGCGCCCCTGACTGACCAGGCCTCTTCAGTGGCTCTTTTGCAAAATTAGCAGCATTGAAGCAGCCAATAGCCAGGAACCACAGGCTCCTAAGAATAGCCCTGGGAAGGCTGTGCATTCCCTCAGAGTTCCGAGGGGGGCATCTGTGCCCATTTGGGAGGGTTGGCCCTGGAGATCGGATCCAGACTAGAAGCACCAGAGCCGGGGTCGAGTCGCTTTTCCTTGTCTGATGGTTGCTTTTCACTGGGGGCGGGGCTCAGTACACCCTACACACCCTTTCACCCAGGCTTTTAAGTGCATTCATTTGTAACCGAAACATAACGGCCTGACTCCTGATGAGATTAGGAGGCCAGCACAGTGCCTTACAGCCTGGCTATACAAGGGCCTCCATGGTGCTGCTGGCACCTCAGCTCCCCATTTTCTGCAACTCCCCTCCCCCTGCCCTTGGGCCCCACCCCATATGGAGAGCCTCTTACCCACAACGCATAGACCAGTGCTCCTGGGGCTTCACGTCTAGAAGGCATCTCAGGGTCATTCAGTCTCACCCATCTACCCAAGGAAACCAGAAGGGAGAGTCGCCTGCCCTGGATCACAGATCAGAGAGGTGAAGGACTGGCACAGGGGTCCAAGTCCTCATCACAGAGGCAGGCCACATTAATTCGGTGCCCCCTCCCCTGGGCCCTGCACTCAATCTTTCCATGTTAATCCTCACAGGCATGATGAGACGGGTCCTTTTCTTGTTCCCACTTTACAGAGTAAGCAACTGAGGCTCAGAGGTTAAGCAATTTAAGTAAAGACACAGGAAAGATGTAGGGTGTCTGGGATCTGACCCCGAGCAGTGTGACTCCTCGGCCAATGCTCTCAGCCCCTATGCTGCAACATTCAGACAGTTCCTGCCCAGTACGAAGTTTGCACCTTTTCTTTGGGGTTTGTTATGTTTTGAAACTTTGTAAAAATCATGTGTTCAAGAATGTGAAGCCACCAAACAACTGTGTCCTGCTTCTAAGACACAGCCCGTTCTTAAGGTGCCAGTAACCTACATGGGAAGAGACTTAACATAGAGTTGAAGTAGTAGAAATCTCTCCTAGTAAACGATTGATGATTTTAAGTGCTTGTTGTTGAGCTAAAGACTGCGAAAGCCCATTAATTCAGAGACTCGGTCAGAGAAGAAAGACAGTGCTGGGGGTAGGATTCCTAGGGGAACACGCAGGTTGAATGCCCGCTCTTTGCCAGGCCTGTCCCCGTGATGGGTGTTCAGATCAGAAAGCTAGTGCCCGGCAGCGCTGAGATACGGTGCTGAACCTGTCAAGGTCAATATCCAGGGTCTTTCCATGTCTCCACTCTACCTCTGAGCCCCTCAAACCCCTACTTAGGGTAATGCTTCATTCCCTAGGAAGATAATGCAGGTACAATGTGAAGGTGGGTCCCTGACCCCCGGTGCAGACCACCTGACCTTGCTTCCCTCCTCCAAGCTGCTCTGGAGCCCGGGCCCATCTGCGGACTCAGTCCTTGCCTCTCCATCTGTTCCTTCCAGGAGCATCACTGTCTTCGCATCAAGATCCTGGGGGACTGCTACTACTGCGTCTCCGGACTTCCGGAGCCCCGCCAGGACCACGCCCACTGCTGCGTGGAAATGGGCCTCAGCATGATCAAAACCATCAGGTAACTCGGGGTCTCCCTCATAATGCCAGGCTTTCGATGCGCATGACGGGAGAGACAAACACTCCATCTATCCTCTGCGGTCGATCGCATGCATGTTGAAAGGTGACGCCCTGATTTGTTTCATGAGCACTGCGTACCCATTGCTTCTCCCAGATGAACCTAGCAGTTTCAGGATGTTCGATTTATACCTCACTTCCAATTGTTTGTGCAACAACTTTGAATTACCAATGTCCTCGTGGGGTTACAGCAAGGAACAAGATGAGCGGAACGCTCGCCTTCAGGGAGGCTACGGAGCTGCGGGAGGGACGAGCACATACGCAATTTCAAGATGGAACAATAAGCTCTGTGATGAAACAAACCCAGGATGCTTGTGGGGAATAAAGAAGGAACAGCTCATTCAATCAGAACGTCTGAGCTGTTTCCTGAAAAGTGAGTAGACATTAGCCAGATCCTGAGGGGGCAGGAGAGCCTGGAAGACAGCACTGGCAGGTGCCGCAATCAGGAGCTGGGACCTGGGGAGGAACGGGTGTTGGCAGTGCACTGCAGCTGGGAGCAGCGAGGGGCTGCAAGGCCTCCTGGGCCATTAAGGGGCTGGTCCTTATCCTATGGCCAAAAGGAAATCATTAAAGAGCCACCCCAGGGTGGGCCTCATGGGTATGCAACAGCAGAACTCCCCAGAGTTTGTTTTGAACTTTCTTCATTTTAGTTTTCATTGTGTATTCAGGTATAACTGACAAATAAAATTGCACATATTCGAAGGGCACAATGTGATGATTTGATATACGCATAACATTGTGAAATGACTATCGCAATCAAGCTAATTAATATCCATTACTTCCCATGGTTATCTTTTCCTCTTCCTTTTTTTAAGAGAACGCTAAGATCTACTCATCTACTCTCTTAGTAAATTACCAGTATACACTGCACTATGATTAAGTATAATCACCCTGCCGTACATTTAATCCCCAGAACTTATTTTTATCTTATAACTAAAATGTTGTACCTTTGACCAACATCTCCTCCCTTCCCCACCTTCGTGCCCAGCAACCACCTTCCCACTCTGTTTCTTTGAGTGCGACTTTTCTTTTAGATTCACATATCCAGTATTTGTTGTTGTTTTTTCTATCTGGCTTATTTCACTTAGTACAATGCCTTCCAGGTTCATCCATGTTGACACGGTAACAGGATTCCCTTCTTTTTTAAGGCTGAGTAATATTTCATCATGTATTTATTTTATGACCTTCATTATCTACTCATCCACATCTTCTTTATCTCTTCATGCACAAACTTTCCATAGAACTTTGTATGTTGAGCTTAAGCAATAGGTATGCTGCAGAGATGGCATTGCGGGAGAAATGAACAATGATGATCAGAATTCTTTAAGAGAACTAGAGCATTGCCATTTATCTCTCTGGAGAGGATCTTGTCCCTCCTGGCCATTTTCTCTGATGCACGGTCTCCTTTCTGAAGTTCTGGAGTGGCAGAGTGAGAAATGAGATGTGGATAGGCTGAAATGACTCAGGGCTTCTCTCATTGATACATAATAAAAAGTGCTGCTTTTACTCCTTTAGAAGAAGACAATTCCGTGGGATACTTTTCAAGCTGCATGAGTCAGAGTCTATTAATGCTCAAACATCTCCTGGATTATACTGTAGGGGACTTGAGGTCCAGCATTAATTCTCCCAGTTAACAACACGGCGCAGTGCAGGGGGAAGAGCAAGAGCACTGGGTTTGGGTGAGCCTTGGTTGCCACTGGCTCAGCCTTCTAGAGTTTCCACTCTGCTGTCAGGCCTGTCCTCTCGGGAATGCCTGGCAGACAATATTTGCACACGAATGCGTGTGGAAGAGAATCCCAATGATGCCGCTCTATCAAATAATTAACCGTCTTAACCAACTATTACTTACAAGGGATGCAATTTTTTATTCAGCCCAAAACAGAGTCTGGAACCATGTGGAGCAGTATACTGCAAGGGTTGTAATGCAATGTCAATGTCAATTACCCATTTGTTGACTGGTTTCCCCAGACCAGATGGCCACCTATGTAACGGTCATCACAGATGGATCCCTGTGGAGGTATGTCCCCACCCTGTCAGGGTCTGTCCTTGTCCCTCTTTCTGGCCTTTCCTCAGAATTAGCATCCCAACAGCAGTCCCACAATGCAGCACGGCTGTAAGAGGCTGGTGCTTTGAACATGAGGCGGCATCGACATCTCGGCTTTCTGGATCCCAGGGGCTCCGATAGTTTTTTGCTTAAAGTGACATGATAATTCTTGCCCAAAAGCAAACCAACTCACAGGGACCCAGGTCCCTTATTCACAGATCAGTCCAAATATGTGAGAGAGATTCTGTCAATCACAGACAAGTGGGCACAGGGTGCCAACATCAGGACAGCTGGACTTAGCTGCCGTTGGTGCTAATTCAAGCATCACAAGTTTCAGAAGTGAGTGAGAGTCAAGACAAGCAGAAGCACAAACGCGAGGGAGACCACTTCCCTGTCTGTCTTTACTGGGGTGTTGCTACTGTAGTCCTTTGGATGGAGAACCAGTAATTGCTTCTGGTGCCTGAAATCTGACATTTAGACCCAAAGGATCATTTCCAGCGGTTCTCAACCTGTGGGTCGCGACCCTTTGGCGGTCGAACGACCCTTTCACAGGGGTCGCCTAAACCGTGGTCGGCAAACTGTGGCTCGCGAGCCACACTGTTGATATTTGGCTCTGTTGACTAGTGAGTTTGCCGACCGCTGGCCTAAGACCATCCTGCATATCAGATATTTACATTACAATTCATAACAGTAGCAACATTACAGTTATGAAGCAGCAACGAAAATAATGTTATGGTTGGGTCATAACATGAGGAACTGTATTTAAAGGGCCAGAAGGTTGAGAACCACTGATTTCGACCCACAGGATCAGCTTGGGAGACCTCACATACATCCCTAACAAATTAGCAGAACCAATGCTGAAAGTGGAGGAAAGTCCGCAAACGTCAGAATAGCAAGATAATGAGCCTTAGTCAAGCCTCAGATTGAACTTATTCCATTAAAAAAACATTTGATTTTAGAAACATATTAGCTAGATGAATGACAAAAAAAAGCAATGGCATGTAACTTTATTTCTAATGAAGCATTTAGTGCCATCTTATGCATGCCTGTTCATAAAATTAATTAAAATCGGCTTACATAATGGCTCCAGGTGGCTCCTCTTCCCATGCCCTGGTCTATTCTGGCGAGGCTTGAAGGCTGAGAAGACACCACATTATGGTGGGCTCCATTATAAGCAATATCTTTATGAATGATCTACAGAAGTCTTCCTTAGTGAACTTAATGAAAATCCCAGAGCCTGGTCTTTTCAATGCAGCCACTAAAAAGTCATAGGATGACACCAGAATGCCAAGCAGGAACTGGCTTGTCCCTGGCTGGTAACTTGGAGCAAAGGTCTTAATCCTTGTGCAGGGTGGCCCCCAAGCAACATGGCAGGACAAGGGATGAAAAACAGGAGTTACTTTGCTTTCCTCACTGGCAAGGATACCCACGCTCTCTGTGTGCCTCCTGGAGTCCTTCCTTTTTCTTGCCCTCTTTCTTATTATCCTTCCTTTTCACTTTTTCTTCTCTCCATCAGCTCTCTTCCATCCCTTTCCTCCTCCTCCTCCTTCTCCTCCTCTTCCTCCTCCTCCTCTTCCTCCTCCTCCTCCTCTTCCTCCTCCTCCTTCTCTTCATCCTTCTCCTCCTCCTCCTCTTCTCTCCCTCTCCTCCTAAAGCCCCCTTTCTCACCATTTCTGAAATGCTATTAACTGCAGCATCCATAAGACCACATTCCTCTTAAAAATTCAGCAATTACAGCAATCTTGAGTCAATGGATAATTTATTGTTTTGCAAAAGTATTTACAATGGTGAAGATTGAATATATCTAGTAATCTTGATTAAATGTTCACCTTGTACCAGGCAGACACTGTACTAAATGGTCTTCCTAACTCACCTCACCTATTTCACAACAACCCTGTGAGGAAACTGCTCGTACGTCCCCCAATTTTCAGAGGAGGAACTGATGCTCTGATAGGATAAATAACTTCTGATGCACAGCTTGTAAGTAACTCCATAAATGCCCAAAGGCAGGGAAATGGTGAGATTAATTTTGGCATACTACAAAATAGGTAAATGGGTAAGCGTCATGATTTACATTAATATTTACCATAACAGCATAAGAAAATGCTTGTGCGTTTAACGAAGTATGCATTGCAGAGTACACACGTACACACGTACACACACACACACACACACACACATCATTTAGGGCAACCTCAGTTTTTTAAAATATCTATTTTTACAGAAAGAGAGAAGGCCCTAAAACCCTGTGGTGGGAAATTGGTGGCTGGATCTTTCCTCTCGCTTTCCCTCACTAGGTCCACGCTGTTTTGGGGACAAGTATCGATATTAGTCTTCCCATGTTGTGTCCACCCCCAAAACAGGGGACTACAGCTGAAGGGATACAGGCAGCAAAGTGTCCGAAGGGCACTCGGCCTTGGATCCTTCCTTACTGACCTTGAGCGGGTGATTTAACCTCTCTCTGTCCAGCTTCCTTAGTTCACCTCCGTCACTAACTCCCTCCAGAAAGGTCAAGGGCACTGTTCCTCCCAGGTAGCTGAGGACCAAACACTCAGTTCTTTCTACATCATCAACTAGTTCAACTTTTGAAGCAACTTACGTCTAGGAGCTGCCCAGTTGGTATATCAAATGGGTTGGTAGAAGCTACTGCGATGTAACTAGAACACATGCAAGCACAGTTTTAGCAGGAAGGGTAAAGTGATCAAATGCATAATTTTTGATCTGCTTCAACCTGTGTAATTGTTGTGTAATTATACGCTGGTATTGCTAACAAAAGTCAGTAGTAGCCACTATGCTTATGTTCAAATAGTACCAGGTGAAGTGCTTTATCCACATGATTTTATAAACCATGCTAACACTCTGCAGAGGACTGGTGCTCGCTCCCATCACCCCTGAGAAAACTGGGACTTGAACACTAATAGAGCAGTTGCCCAGGGCCTACAGCCAGTGAGTGGAGAAACCCACCCGCACACCAGGCTGCTTTGATGCAGATCCCAGGCCCCTTGGTGCTGGTGAGTGCTCTGCACTGAGCAAGCCTACAGCAGTTGCTCCAGCTCCCACACCAGCCAGTGGTAGGTCCAGCTCAGAACTCCTGTTTCCACCCCCAGAGCTGAGGAGCTGGGTGTTCTTCACCCCACAGGCCCGCATGCTACTCTGAAGTCTCCCCTGTTCGTCCAGGCATTTCACAGTGGAGAGAGTCTCATCGACAGACCAAGGGCGGCTACTAGGTTATTCCTCCTGTCATTCCTCCAGCACCTTCTGTAGACGGATTCATTAGCCAAAAAGAGCCACTTAAAGCACTTAAATTGAAAGCAAAAATTCTAAGGTTCTTCATCTTTTTTTTTAACCTCAGTTTTCTATTTATTTCCAGAAAGAGGGGGGAGGAGGAGGAGGAGAAGGAGGAAGGGGAAGGGAATATTTAGGAAACAAGAAAAACCCACACAAAACGAGGAGGGACCTCGATGCGAGAGAGACACATCAATTGGTTGTCTCCCGCACAAACCTTGACCCAGGCCAGGGATTGAGCCTGCAACCGAGGTCCGTGCCCTTGTCCGGGAATCAAACCCGTGACCCTTCGGTTGGGCGGGCTGACACTCTTACCACTGAGCAAAACCGGCCAGGGCATAAGGTCCTTCATCTCTGACCCATATACCAAGCATTCCTCTTTAACAGTTCAATGAAAAGGAATATGATCTTCAATCTTTCGCTGGTTAAGTTTTGCATGATTGGTTCCCAGCTTGATATAGAGCTTCAAAAAAATAATAATTATTATTAAGTGGGTTCCTTATTTAAAAGAAATCTTAGAAATGCAACACGAAAACCGGGAAGGCAAAGGTGCATTATTTGAAGGGGTCAGATGTGGAGGGTCACCCCCACTCCCCAAATGGCAGATCCAGAGACATCTCTGTGGTTCCCTTAGACACATCTTGGGTCAACAGAGGACTGTGAAGCAAGAGAGCCTTTGAGCCGTGTCCATCAATTCAGTGACTACTTAGAGCACTGGCGATGCCGCTGAGCTACATGCTGGGCGTGTGGAAATGAAAGGTAGTCCCTGCCCTCCAGAAGCTCAGAGGCCCCAGAGAAGAAAGAGTGGGTGCAGGTGTTTATAGTGCCGGCGATCTCTAGTCTTTTTCTCTTTATTTGTGGCTGAGGAGGCACAGCTGACATCCCTGGAAGAACGGAACACAATTTGTAACTCAGCAGAATTTGCTCCCCTCTCACTTGAGGATGCTCCCATGTCCTCCCCTGGAGAGCCTGAAACACATGGTGCGTGTCGGTGGCTCTGTGTGACCACCAGGTAGGCTTCCCAGAGAGGATCAGCATCTGTGAATTATTCACTACTTTTACATAGTTTCATTCCTATCTTTTATGTAAGCCAAATCCCAGACATAACAAAAAGAAAACGGTGCCATAAAGAGATTTTGTCTCTTATGATTTTTCTTTTGCAGAAGAAAAAAAAATCTAAGTGTCTTTTCATTGAGATGTTCCAGTGAGTTCCCTGTGTAATGTTAATTACCTAATGGCCCTGGCATGGTGTGCTGCGTACTCGTCCCTCACAATTAGTCAGCGAAGCACTCTAACATCCATTATCCCCTGTGGGACTCACCAGGGCTCTGTATGTGAAGCAATCAGCTAGAGCTTTATTTACAACCACTGAAACTCAAGGTCACCTTAAGCTATATGCCAAGGATCACACACCATGTTGCAAAGAGCGTGAGGTTTACAAACACAACAGCCCCAGGTTAGTCCTAGAATCCTATGTGACCACAATAAAATCCTGTACCTTCCGGGCTACAGTTCCTACATATATAGAAAGCAGCGAAGTAGTACTCAGTATGTGCCAACATTTTTTGCAACTCTCCACATATGTTTATTTGCCTAATATGACAATGCTATTATTACTCCCATTTTATAGATAGAAGGTAAGTAGCTTACTTGAGGTCCTACAGCTAATAAATGGAAGAGCAAGATATAACCTCATGTCAACTGGCTCTAGAGTCCATGTTAACCAATACACTCCAGTGACTCACATGTGATGAGAAGAACATGGAGTGAGACTGGTGATTGTAACAGTCAGGATAGTCCTGGTTATGCTGAAGGAACAAACATCTCCCAAATCTCAGTGCTTTAAAATAGCAAAGATTTATTTTTTGCTCTCATTTCCTGTCCACTATGGGAGGGTTGGGGGAGTAGCAGTGCACCACAATACATTGCCTCATTCAAGAACCCTGGTTAAGAACGCTCCATCTCCAAGGTCATTGACTGATGGTAGACACAGAAGAAAAAACAAAGGAGTGTGGTTAACCAGACTTCTAAAGTTTCTACTCAGAAGTGACTCATATCACTACTGCTCACATTTTATTGGCCAAAGTAACATGGAATATACAGGAAAGTGCAATCCTACTATGTACTTGGATGCTGCAGCACAAGATATAGTTGGTGGACAGCATAGGTGACTTCTCCCAATGACCTGCCTCAGACACTGAAATGCTCCTCTCCAATGCTGATGCTATTTCTCCTCTTGCTTTGTTAAATGTTTCCAAATGGCCCTGACTCTTTTCATCATCAGTGTATAAAGGGAACTGTATAGTTTTTAACTTATAAGTCAAAACCATGGCCCAGAAACTAGAATCTTCACCAGGGACAAGAATCGTCTCACCCTTTAGCTACAAGCATTCTTTCTAATCTCCTTGGCTTCCTTCCTAATAGCTAATTTATTTCAATATTTTTAATCTTCTCAACCGACATCAACTTTTTTGTTTAAATAACTTTGTATGATCTCACATCCTGTTGGGAACAGGAAATACAGAGATGCAGTTTGCACATGGAATCATTCATTCACTTACTCTTTC